>NC_048219.1:181403139-181415705 GCF_002007445.2 Ailuropoda melanoleuca
GGGGGGCTTGGGGCAACTGCGCCAAACAAGGCAAGGAGGGGAGCGATGTATAAAACCAGGGCCGTGGGCTGAGCACCTGCCCGTGCCCCTACTGTGCCTTCCAGAAGGGCTCTGTCCCACCTGCTACCCAGCTAGTGGACTCAAGTCCCGAAGTTTACCCGACCACGGTGAGTCCCCATTCTCAGACCAGCTCCAGACATCCCATCCCCAGGACGTTCTGAATTGATAGGGGAAAGGCTGAAAGTCAAAGTCTCTGTATCAGCCTAGACCCCATGTTTGTTTTGCACTCCCCAGATGTCCAAGGCAGCTCCCGCCAAAAAACCAGCGGCTGCGGCCCCGCCTCCGGGATGTACCCTGGATATCAACGACCCCCAGGTCCAGAGAGCGGCCATTCGCATCCAGGCCTCTTACCGGGGCCACAGGTGAGGGGGAGCCCAGAGCCGTCAGGAGGAGGGGAGCCGAAGCTGCATTAAGCGCACTGCTGCGTGGGGGTGGGTGGGAGCTGAGCAGTGTTACGGACCTCTGGGATCACTGGACTTAGGGGAGAGCGGTTGGCCAGGTGTGGAAAGGTAGCCGACAAGAGCAAATCATTTCATCAGGGTAACAATTCAAGAGCAGGCCCCCTCCCAACCCGCCCCCACATTTAAAGTTCTAGTGGGCCGAGGGGGCGGGCAGGGGTTCGGTGCGGGCGGTCCAGATCCGCGTCGTGGGAGTGGGAGCTCTGGGCGCTGACCCCCGCTCTCGGATAGGTCCCGGAAGGAGCTTCACGAAAAGGGGCCGCCACGAGTGCTGGAGCCGCTGAAGGACGTGGTGCTGATCGAGGGCAGCGCGGCCAAGCTGACTTGCCGCATTTCGGCTTTCCCGGACCCATTCATCCGCTGGAGCAAAGACGGCAAGGAGCTGCGCGACGGGCCCAAGTATCGCTACGTCTTCGAGGACCCTGACGTAGTCGCCCTGGTGGTGCGCGACGGCGAGCTGGCCGACCTGGGCCAGTACAGCATCAACGTAACCAACCCCTTCGGCCAGTGCTCTGACTCGGCGCGCATCCTCGTGGAAGGTACCCGAACCCCGGGTGCGGCGCCACCACCAAGAGCAGCACCGCCTCCCGGCGCCGCAGCTGGGTCCAGCCAGCTCGCGCTCACCGCTGGGCCTAGCCGAGTCCGGATGGGGTTGGGGGCACAGCCTGGGGCGCAACGGCGCGCGGGCTTGCGAGCCGTTACTGCCTCAGGATCCCGTTCCTCCCCGACCGAGAAGTCCGCTGTGGGCTCCAATCACTCCACTCCAGGGCCCCAAGGTCACAGCGAGCCAGAGGCAGGGCCAGGGGTAGGGCCCAGGTCTTCTGGCTCCGCTCCAGGGCAATGTTCGCTACTCGGAACTGTCTCCATCCAGGGCACCCAGACTTGTAAACACTCCCGGGCTTTCACTCAGTATTTCTTTTGATCCTCCATCCCACCGTGGGAAGGAGCAGGGGCAGCTACTAGTCCGGTTTAACAGCTGAGGAAATGAAGCCCCAGAGAGGCTAGACTTGCCCAACGTCACACTACGAGCTTAAACCCATCTCATATTTAGGGCCGGGTATTATCTGGGGAAGCGATGCCTCTGCCCCGCCTCACCCCTAGGGACCCTCACTGGGTTCGCATGCCTTTTCCCTTCTTCTAGTCCCTGCGAAGATTCAAAAGGGACCGGATAACACTAAGGCACGCAAAGGCACCACGGTGACGCTGACCGCGGAGATCATGGGCGAGCCTGCGCCCGACGTCGGCTGGACCAAGGACGGGGAGGACATCGAGGAGGATGACAGGCGAGGGAGGGGACCTGCCCCTGGGGCGGAACGGGGCCCGGAACCCTGGCGGGAGTGGGCCGGGGGCGGGGAACGCGAGGCGAGGACCAGAGCTGGCTAACCAGCCTGGCCCCGGGCGTCCGTAACCTGACCGCGGCCCGCCCTCCCCGCTCTCCCTCTCCCTGCCAGGGTGTTCTTCGAGATCGGCAGTACCACCACTACGCTGACCATTCGCCGGGCCACGCCCGAGGACAGCGGCAAGTACGAAGTGTACGTGGAGAACAGCCTGGGCATGGACCAGAGCTTTGCCCGCGTGGACGTGGCCTGAAAGGAACGCTCGGACCTTTCACCCTGGCTCCAAGCCCCGGGGTGGGTGGGACCGACGACCCTCCTCCATCTTGCTTAATAAAACTGCTCTTTCCGACCCTCCGCGTGTTCTGGTCTTTGGGGACGCCGTTTCTTCTCCCCTGCGCTCGCACCCACGCGTACTCCAGACGCACACCAAGGTCACGGAATGCTGGGGTCAGAATGTTTGGAGAGTGCCTGGCTCAGTGCTTTATGTTACTGACTGTAAATATGAGATAAGATTTCTCTCACCGCCCGGAGCTTCTTCACTTCCCAGTGGGACCGCGCGAGGAGCTTATGACTCCTCTTTTTCTGCCTACCTCAGGCCCCACCCACTAGCTGCGGTTGGCGCCCTCGCCACGCCCATCTCACGGCTGGCCACACCCCCTCTCGTCTCTAGGCCCGCCTCTCCCTGTGACCCTGTTCCTACTTTGGCGGCTACTCCTGGGCCCATTCCCAGACAGTTCAATGTCCTAATCTTAGCTTCCCGCCTGTGCCTATTAGGCTCCACCCTTCTTCTCTTTAGCCCCGCCTCCTAGATACCTTGGCCATGCCCCCTTGTTCTCCCAAGAGTCCCACCTCCCTCCTCTCTGGTGGTTAGAAACGGGGCGGGGTAGCGGGGAGAGCTACAGGAAACTACAGGAGCTTAAGAACTACTATTCCCGGCACACTCCGCGAAGGAGTTCTCGCGAGTCGCGAGAAGACACGTGCGCGGAAGGAGCGAGCAGTAGCGGGCGACAGAGCTGGAATAAAGGGAGCTAGTGGTAAAGGTTGCTGATGGAGGGGGTGGCGAAAGGGGTAGAGGGCAGGGGACGGCCCCTACACCGAGGGCTGCTCGGAGGTCCCGGCTGGCTCTTCGGAGGTCCGCTCTTGTGTTAGTCCCATAACCCCTGGCTACGCGAGGCTAGGGTTTATTAGATGGAATCAGTTGTGGCTTTCAGAGGGTCAGCAATCAGTCCTCCGAATCCAGTTTCAGATTTGTCGCCAGTATTGGGACCCAGGGGGAGGTAGATTTCATGTTTGAGATGCCAAGGGAATCTGTCTTTTGATGCAGGGTTCATCACTTAGAGGTTCGTGTTAGGATTCAAATTCAGCATATAGAGGGTTTTTGCTTGGACTTGGGATTCATCAGATGCAGATCAGTGTTAACTTTATTACTTGGGATTCATTTTAAGATTGCACTTAAATATCTGGGGCTCACTCAGGATTTGAGATTCAGTATTCAGGGGTCACTGTTGGGATTCAGGGCTTAACGTCTGTAGCATAAGAATGCAACAGTTGGGAATCAGTGGGTTTGGGGTTTCTAAGAGGTCTGTGCTGAGTTTCTGAGTTTGCTGAATGTGTTTATGGCCCGAGGGAAGTCTGTTGGATCAAATTGTGGGGTGTGAATTTCAGGATTTAGGAGAAATCACTGTGGGGTTTTAAGGCCGATTGGAATCTGGGTTGGGGTTTGAGATGTATGGGATTTGTGAGATGTGAGGGATTTGTCCAAGGAGGGACTATATTGAATTTTGGATTTACACCCTGTGAGAGGGCTAAGTGTTGCTATTTGGGGTCTGGGGTTTGCTTGGGATGTGAGTAGGGTTCTTGGGCCGGGGTCTGAAAACTGAGCCTGATTTCTCTGTTGGCATTTGACGTTTAGGTAGCAACTGCCGTCATGCTCAAAGCTGTGATCCTGATTGGAGGCCCTCAAAAGGGTGAGGAGCCCAGGGAAAGGGGTAGGGAGGTTGGGCTGGAATGACTGGGGGCTGGAGGCAGAGGGAGGCAGGAAGCTGAAATGTGCTTCTCTCTCCTGTCTTAGGGACCCGCTTCAGGCCTTTGTCTTTTGAGGTGCCCAAACCCCTGTTTCCAGTGGCGGGGGTTCCTATGATTCAGCACCACATTGAGGCCTGTGCCCAGGTAACCCCAGAGGCTCCCCCTCCCACCTCACCTCCTGCTCATCTCCTTCAGGCATATTTCCCCCTCTCCAGCCATGTCCTGTTCGCATCAGGCATTACTCCAGGGACTACCATTTATAAATGACAGTGTGAATGGTGTCCTTCGGAGTTGTGCAGTGCAGCTGCCCTGCTGTCTTCGCTAATCTGGTCTCTCATCTGGCCTCTTCTTGTTCTGATTTCACTCCTATTTTTAAAGCATGGAATGCGAGATCAGGCAGGAACTTAGAGACCATTTAAAGCTATAGCCTGAGGAATCTGAATGATAGCAAAGCACAGAACTCAAACCCTTGCTCACGGTGGAGCTAATTTCTTTATTGCTTTTGGCATTGGGACAGGCATGGTTTTATCTGAATCCAGTCTCTGCCTGCTATAAGGACTTGAGTAAATTCCTCACCCTTTCTGAGCCTTAGTTTTCTTACTGGTCAATGGGGTGATTAAGCCTACTTTGGGGGGCGGCAGGATGTAGAGATGATGTTGGTAAAGTGCCTAGTGCAATATAGGCACTTGATAAATGGTACCCTTATCTTGTGCTGATCTCAAGCTCAGATTGACAGATAACAAATATGGGGGAAAATGAATGGATTATCTTTTATTTTTAAAGATTTTATTCATTTATTTGACAGAGAGAGAGAGAGCACAAGCAAGGGAACAGCAGGCAGAGGGAGAGGGAGAAGCAGGCTTCCCACTGAGCAGGGACCCCGATGCGGGACTCGATCCCAGGACCCTGGGATCATGACCCGAGCCAAAGGTAGACACTCAATGGACTGAGCCTCCCAGGGGCCCCTAGATTATCTTTTCATGAAGCTTGGTAGGCAGGATCTTTCCTACGATGATCCTCGGATATGGAGATGGGGTGGGGGGAACAATAGAATGATAAAAGATTGAAAGATCAGGGACAGACTTCCTCTAGCTTCCTTTTTGTCTTGAGGAGAACACAGGCCAGGTAAAGTGAGTGCCCACAGCTGAGACCAAAACTATGGTCTCTGGACTCCTGGGCCGGTACCAGGGGTTCCTCCAACATCCCTTCCTATCAGATATGTTCTTTCCCTTTTTCTCAGGTCCCTGGGATGCAGGAGATTCTGCTCATTGGCTTTTACCAACCTGACGAGCCCCTTACCCGATTTCTAGAGGCTGCCCAGCAGGAGTTTAACCTCCCCATCAGGTGTTTGTGCACATGTGCTGTGTGGGGGGTACCGGGTGTGGGAGTGGTGCCCGAGGCCTCAGAGTTCTTGTGAGTGGGCTGAGTCAGCATTTGGCAGACTTCACCCTTATATACTAGGAGGGGTCTCATTTGGGCATCTCTGAATCCCTGAGTATATTGGCCTCAGGCAGGTGTCCTGGGAGCACGAGGGGTTGGATGCCCAGGCTCATGCTCTCTGCCTCCTCTCCTCTCCTCCCCTCCCCTCCCCTCCCCACCTCTCACCGAGCTGGCTCTGGGGTCCCTGGGGACAGGTATCTGCAGGAATTTGTGCCCCTGGGCACAGGAGGTGGTCTCTACCATTTCCGGGACCAGATCCTGGCCGGGGGCCCTGAGGCCTTCTTTGTGCTCAACGCTGATGTCTGCTCCGACTTCCCCTTGAGTGCTATGTTGGATGCCTACAGACACCAGCCTCACCCTTTCTTGCTCCTTGGCACCACGGTGAGGGGGCCAGGAGGGTTGGAGGGGGTAAGGGGGTGATCCAGAGAAGTTCCTGGAATGCGGAGTGTCGGGGAGGCAGGGGCAGCCCAGAGAGTTGGAGTGGAAACGGGCATTAACAGGGGAATGTGCTAGAAATCCCAGCAAGTAGCGGAGGAGGAGGAGGGCGGTAGAGACCCTGAGCCCTTTGGCTGCTCAGAAGGAAGGAGGGGGAGGGCAGCTGTCAGTTCTCCCCCTGCTGAAGGCCTGTCAGTGGCAGAAGTGCGTGCCAGGTGCTATAGGGGAGGGAAAGAAAGAAAGAACACAGACCTTGCCGCCCTAGAGCAGGCGTGTTATTGTTTTGGTGTGTCTGTCTTTCAGGCTAACAGAACACAATCCCTCAACTACGGCTGCATTGTAGAGAATCCACAGACACACGAGGTGAGAGCATCCACAGACACGCGGTACTCCGTATCATCACGCCCCCACCCCTCTGCCTCTGGAGAATGCTAGAAGGCTATTGGGTGGGCTCCAGTGCTGTCAAACAGGTGGGGCATACCCTTGGCTGTTCATCTTCCATCTTTTCTAGAGAGATTGGCAAAGGCTAGCAGGTAATTTCCATGGGTGCAGCGCCCCGACAGATGTCTGCACAGTGTGCTATGGGAGCACAAAAGGAGGCCCACCCCAGCCTTGCCTGGGTGAGGGCGGGGAGAGCTCCCTGGAGGAGGCAAGGTCTGAGTTGAGTTAAATTCATGGAAATGAAGGAGACAGGAAGCCATTAGGTAGAGGGAATAGAATATGCAAGGGCGCAGAGGCAGGAAACAGTATGGTGCCTCTAGAATTCCAGAGGTGGGAGCCGGATTGGCAAGGCAGAGGGTCTCAGTCCTTGTTTGTGAAACTCCCTGCCCTGGGCCTAACTGACTTTCACACAGCCCTTCTATTTGTTCAAGCATTAGTATTAAAAATACACTTAAACGGGCACACATACATAAATATGTGTGATTTTTTGTTTTTTTACGTTTTGTACTAGGCACTAGCTAGATGTGAAAGAAACAGAACCAAAGAAATAGAATCCTTGCCTCCCAGGAACGCCCCCCTCTCCCCCCAGTCAGTGGGAAAGACAGGCAAAAATCAACCATTGCAAATGACACAAGGGCCATAGTGAGGTGTGGCCAGAGGCCAGGGGTGCCCAGACCTGAGAAGCTCACTGTAGGGCAGGACCAGCGCAGGCTCATGGAGGAAGTAGGAAGGTTGACTGGGTTTTGAAAGCTGAGTTTTCCAGGTGAATTGCTGAGAAAGGGCATTCCAGGCACAGGCGTGCAATGGCAGTGAACTGTGTGCTGGGGGCGCTGGGAGGCGGGGAGGATTGGGAGGGAAAAGTCATGCAGTTGGGACTTACCTTGAAGGTGAAGGCGAAGGGCAGTGACTGCATTTTAGGAAGACCACCCTGGCAGCGGGGAGTAGCTGGGGGTCGGGAGGTCTTAGGGGATGAAGGCAGGGGCCTCTCCAACACTGGGACCCACCCTGCCCTGTCCTCAGGTTCTGCACTACGTGGAGAAACCCAGCACGTTTGTTAGTGACGTCATCAACTGTGGCATCTACCTCTTTTCCCCGGAAGCCCTGAAGCCCCTTCGGGATGTCTTCCAGCGTAACCAACAGGATGGGCAACAGTGAGGCGGGCCCCAGGGCCCTGTAACCCCAAGTCCCCCCCAGTCACAGAGCACCCCCACCCCCAGGCTCTGCGGGCTCCGTCTCCACCTGCTCACCTTCCTCCTCCCTTTTCCTTTCCACTTGTCATCCCCAGCCAAGCCTTCCCGGTCCCCTCCCCTTCTAACCTCATTCTGTCCCTCTTCCTTATCCATCCCAGTTCCTCCTCTGTCACTGCCTGCCCACTCCCCTTCTGGTCCATTTCTCTTAAGCCCTGAGTGTCCCGGAGATGTCTTTCAGAACAGACGGCAACACGCACACTTGGACGCACACACGCTTGGGTGCAGAGACATGCAAAGAGAGAGAGAGAGAGAGAGAGAGAGAGAGACACACACACACACACACACACACACACACACACACACCCCCACAATTCCCCACACTGTTAGGCTGAGGCTCCCCTTAGAGCCTAGCACAGGGAGCCCTGCTGGCTACAATCCCCTCCCCAGGTCATCCTTGTAGCCCCCCCCCAACCTGTTCCCCACCCCACTCCCTGCTGTGGGTCCTGGCCTTCACTCCCTCCTCCCCGCCTGGCTCCCCATCTCATGCCCCACTCACTCCCATCCATCTCTGCTTCTCTCTCCGTCTCTCCTGGCCTCTGTCTGTTTCTGCTGAGCTGGCATCTCTACCATCTCTCTCTCTCCCTCTCTTTCTGTGACTGTCTCTGCCCTCACCAGCTGTCTTCCTCTGGGGTGAGTGTCTGTGTTTCATTCCATCCCATGAGAGGGAGGGTGACCCGAGGTGGGGTTTGGAGGAGTGGATGGGGAGAAGAGGAAAGTAGGGGGAAGCTGTGTCTAGGTGAACTCCCTGGACCTGGGACAGAGATGGGGTATGGGTCCATGACTGGGGGGGGTCCCCTGGGATCACACCCCAGCTAGGGGGTGGGAGGATGACGTGGGTAAGGGCACTGGAGAGCTTCCTGGGACATGAACATCCCTTTGGAGAAGATCTGGCCAGACCTGGAGAGGGGGTGGATCTCTAGCCCTGAGACACTGTGTTGGCCCCCCGGGCGGGCTCAGCTGGGGAGTTATGTCTGCATCTCCTCTCTGCCAGGGAGGACTCTTCAGGCCTGTGGCCAGGGGCAGGCACCATCCGCCTGGAGCAGGACGTGTTCTCCGCCCTGGCCGGGCAGGGCCAGATCTATGTGCACCTCACTGATGGTATCTGGAGCCAGATCAAGTCTGCGGGGTATGCCTCCGTGAGTTGGTGGGGGCACCTGGGAGTTGAGATTTTCAGGGGGTAGGCACCTGCTGGCCCCTGAATTCCCTGCTCCGCTTTGTGGCCCCCCCCCCCAGCTCAGCCCTCTATGCCTCCCGCCTCTACCTGGGCCAGTACCAGCTCACTCACCCAGAACGCCTGGCCAAGCACACCCCTGGGGGTCCACGAATCCGAGGTACACCCCCCTTCCTCATCTTTGCCCCCCACCCCAGCCCCCTGTATTCTCTGAGCAATGACTCCTGACCTCAGATTCAGAGATGAAGCCCCAGTCCCTGCCTCCCCGCGCCCGAACCCGGAATGGTGTGGGGTAGTTGCCCCCAGGTCTTCTCTTCTGCTTCTAGGAAACGTTTACATCCACCCCACAGCTAAGGTGGCCCCGTCGGCGGTGGTAAGTGGGGGCCAGACCAGCATGGCTCTGCTTTGTCATTGGCCATCACTCGGGCTCAAGCTGGTCTCTTCCCCCTTACTTGATTTGGGAGGGGGTTGGATTCGGGTTTCTTCAAGGCCCCTTCAGGGCTTATGGTACCTGTTCCTTTCACAGCTGGGCCCCAACGTCTCCATTGGGGAGGGGGTGACTGTGGGCGAGGGTGTGCGGCTCCGCGAGAGCATCGTCCTCCATGGGGCCACGCTGCAGGTAGGCACCCTGAAGCTAATGGGGGGGGGAGGTGGACCCCATGGGCTCTGCATCAGGCCTTCTCCTCCCTCACCTCACACTGTCATGTTTGTCAGGAGCACACATGTGTTCTGCACACCATTGTGGGCTGGGGGAGCACTGTGGGGCGCTGGGCCCGTGTGGAGGGTACCCCCAATGACCCCAATCCCAACGACCCCCGAGCGCACATGGACAGTGAGAGCCTCTTCAAGGATGGGAAGCTGCTGCCTGCCATCACCATCCTAGGTACGGCTTCCCAGGGGCCTAGGGCTATGGAAAACCTCCCCAGGTGATGGCCTTGCCCTGTGGGGACTGGACGTGTGTGCGCGCGTGCGTGCGTTTGTGTTTATTCCTTCAGCAAACATTTACAAAGTGCTTGCTGTGTGCCAGGCCCTGTTGTGAGTCACTGGGAGCGTGAGGCCAGGGCACAGATGGGCAGGGAGGGATTCCTCCTGGATGGCAGTGGCCCCAGCTCCTTGCCTCTGGCCGCCCCTCCCCACGGCTTCCTCCTGGTGCCCTCATCCCTGCTGCAGGCTGCCGTGTCCGGATCCCTGCTGAGGTGCTCATCCTGAACTCGATTGTTCTGCCACACAAGGAGCTGAGCCGCAGCTTCACCAACCAGATCATCCTCTGAGGGGGACTGCCGGAAGGCACCCCCCCAACTCCCAACTCCCACCCACTCCCCTCGAGGCTACTGCCTGCACGGCCAGCCTCTGTCCAAAAGGACCAGAGGAAGCCAGGCAGGATCTTCACGTGCCAGGAGCAATGTGGGTGGCCGGGCACCCCTGGCTTCCCTCTTCACGCCCTAATAAACCCCAGTGAACCTTGGAGCCAGCACGGACTGCTGCTTGTGCCTGGGCTGGGGGTGAGGGTGGAAGGGGGGCAGCTGAGTCAGGCCCCCCCACATTAGCATTTAAATTGGAATCGTTGCTCGGGCTCATGAATAATGAATCCAGAGCCCGGTAAATCTCCCCTTCCCACCGCCTTTAGCCTCTTGCCCGCTCTGTTTGGGAGGAAGGCCCCCAAGGTTCCCAGCCTGTCTGGCCCCTGCCTTCACCTCTACCCCAGCACTGCTGGCTTGCCCGCCTTCCTGTTCCTCTTCACTGGGCCTGGCTTGGGCTCCGAGTGTAAGGATTCTGAAAGGAAGGGTGCAGGATTCTGGCTGGGCTCTGGGGTGCTGGCGATGGGCTCAGGGACTGTGAGCCACAGGCCTGATCCTGGATCACCCGGTGGTTGCTTTTCTCAGTTCCTGCCCAGCCCAGCCCCAGCCTGTTTTCCGCTTTGCCAGCTCCATCTGCTCCTAGCCTGGCTTTTGGCAGGGTGGGGGTTCTCCCTGCCCGAGGCCTGGTTGGTGTCTGCCTCTTACTCCCCTGGCAGACGGGGCAGACCTAAGCTGGTGCCTAACTCTCCTGCAGCACAGTGGGGGTCCCTTGGGCTGGGAGGGGAGGGTCCCTGGCCACCTCCCACCACCCTGACTCTGCCCTTTGGGTGGTCTCAGTCCTCTCCACATTCCTGAAGCCCCAGAGAAACCCAACCATCTATCATGTTTGCCCATGACCCCCATGTGCCCCCTCTTGGTGCCCCCCCTTTCCCCAGCTGTGGGTGCGGAGCTTAGTTGCCAGATGAGCGGGTAATGATCGTAATCTGCTAATTGAGAGGAATCTAATTACCCAAAGAGAATGGGGGGGCAGGGCGTGGGTGGGAGGGAGGAGGGGGTCCTGGCAGCAGGCAGGGGCGGCAGGCGGCAGGGAGCTGGGACCTTGTTATCAGCACCGGGGTCTGGGACAGAGCCCAGGATTGCACAGCTTCATAGCTGGGCAGTTAGGAAGATGTGTTTCCTTAGGAGCTGGGCTGAGGGTAATGTGGGGATTGGGCTGGATGTGCCCTCCCTGCCCTCTCAGGCCCTGCAGGCTGCGTGAGAGCATGCAGGAAATGGAGCTGGGTTTTAGCAGTCCTGACCTACAACCTCCCTTGATTCATTTCTTGTCCCTGCCTCCAGCCCTTCCATTATCTGCATGGGGTTGGGAGGGGGCAGCAGATGCCTACTCTGGGCCTGGGGTCAACTCCCTGAGGAAGCAGCCAGGAGAGGGCTGGGCCATGGGGCCAGGGACTGGGTCCCTTCCCTGCCCTCCCCCCAGTCCTGACCCTTCTGTTCCAAGTGGTTGGCAGAGGCCATGGCAGCTCCATCATAAATATGATAATTTAATTATTTTCTCAGCAAAACACCGTGAAATCCAATAAGTCTGTGTCAGGCCCTGGCCCCCGGGACCCCCCTCCTAGGCCCAGTGGGGGTGGGGAGAGGCACTGGAAGGGGAAAGGGTCGGTGTTTGAAGTGGGGGGGTGGCTAGTGTGGTGAGATCTTTGTAACATGCCCCCTCCCACCAGGCTGGCAGAGTCCCTGTTGGGTGCTCCTGTGGAGGTGGGGGTCTGAAGAGTTGTAATGCCCTCCACTCCTCTCCAGCCCTTGTCTGCCCCGGGAAGGACCTAGCGCCCCATCCATCTCCGACGGCACACCTCAGGGCCCAGAGTGTGGGAGCCCCCTTCTCCGCCACGTCTAGGTCCTCATTGGCCCTGTAGGGGTAGGAGGGTGCTGGCCCCCAAAGGGTTTGAGGAGGGAGAACCAAGGGAACTGGGGTGGGAAGTGGGGGATGAGCGGGGGAAGGGATGCGGGGGAGGGGTGCGCTCCTGCCATTAGTGCTTTTTTAGGTTTCCATAAAAAGATTATTCTGTAAAATCAGTGAGGGGGAGCAAGCTGGGGGCTGGGGAGGGGGGCAGGTCCCTGGCACCGAGCTGGATGGGGCGATGGGAGGAGGGCTGGGGACGGGGACTGAGCTTGGAGAGAAATTTGGGGGCTTCAGGAGCCAGCGAGGGGGAGAGGCCGAGCCACCCGCATCTCCATCCCCTCCCCCTGGCGCTTAGCAGCCATTATCGGGGGAGCAGATTGCAGCCCCCTCCCCCTCTCCGGGAAGCAGGCACAGCTGGGGCCCCGCCACATCTGCCGCATCAGCACGGAGCACAGCTGGGTGTGCCCAGAGCCGCGCTCCCCAAAACACAAAGGGGAGGGCGGGGGCCAAGGAGAGCCTAGACCCGTGAGACAGACACACTGACACCACTGACAACAGACACATACTCCTCAAGGCAAAGCTACACCCACCACCAGCACACACACCCTCCAGGCTCCCCTCCGCTGCCTCGGCCACCTCGGCTCTTCTGGAGGGAGCAGGGGCCTCACCCTTCCGAGCACACCTTTCTGGGAGGCTTGGAGAACGGGAGGGCAGGAAGTGGTGAGGGGCTGCGGGGCTGAGCCATGAG
>NC_048219.1:181415715-181474531 GCF_002007445.2 Ailuropoda melanoleuca
CCCGCCCCTTCTCCCTCCTCCCCTTCCTTCCCTCCAGGCTCCCCTCCGCTGCCTCGGCCACCTCGGCTCTTCTGGAGGGAGCAGGGGCCTCACCCTTCCGAGCACACCTTTCTGGGAGGCTTGGAGAACGGGAGGGCAGGAAGTGGTGAGGGGCTGCGGGGCTGAGCCATGAGCTTGGGCAAGCCACTGCCCTCCCTCCATGTCCATACTCCTCCCCACAAAGAAATCCCCTGTGAGGCACTGGTTCCTGCCACACTGGGCGTGATGGGGGCTTCATCCAGGGCCTGCTGGCTGAGCACCCTTGACTGTTGCTCCCCATGACGGTGTTCCATTGGCCACCTCAAGGAGGCGCTGCATGCCCTCAGTTCCCTGGCCTGGAGCTCCGAGGCTCCCAGGGCCGGCCCCTGCCATTCCCACCCACCCCATCTGCTGTGCACCCCTCTGCTTAGCTCTGCTATCCTTGGCACGCGCAGGGCATGGGGGCTCGCCAATAGTGGGAAAGTCCCCATCCCCAGAAGAGATGATCGGGAGCCCCTTCTTTCCTCTCTTTGCCAGGCGATAGCCACTTTCCGGCCCCCTGATTTAATCTCACCCCCTTCATAGGCCTCGTTTCTCCCGCTCATCTTTTTGGCCCTGATGTCCTGCCCTCAGCCCTCTCCTTCCTGCCCCCCACCCCGGTCCACCGCCCCTGCCCCTCAGGGCTTTAATCCCTCCTGCTGCTGGGCCGCCTTATCTGCTCCCAGCAGCTTTCACTGCTGCAAAGCCCTCTCCCCCTCCTTCTCCGGATCTTCTCCCCCCTCCTTTCCTGGCTCCCTCTTCTCTCTGACCAGCACCCCCACTCCCAGCCTGTCTCTGCCTCTCAGGCCCCCAGGATGGCTCCTGGCCGACACCAAATTTGCACCCCAGTGCCCTTCGCCCTCTCTCCAGGCTCAGTTCTGAGGTTGCCAGGTGCCCACCCACTCCCACACTGGTCCCTTCCTCCCCCAACCCGCCCCCCTCAGGCTCCACAGACTTGGGCAGTTTCTGCCTCGCCAAGATTTTTTCCTCTTTTGTCTTCCTTCCCTGCTCTCCCTTTTCTGGTCCCCTTCTCAGTTCCTCCAGTCGCCTGCCCCTCGATCTTGGACCTGGTGCCCTTCAGCCCCAGTGATCCATGGCCACAGCTTGGGCATCTCCAGAAGAGGATGGGGTCAGGCAGGGCTGGCCCTAGGACGGGGTACCGGGTGCATTGTGCTGGCCGGCAGTGGGGGGCAGGGCCTGGCGGTGGGACTCTAACCCTCTTCAGTCGCCTCAGATCACGTCCGGGCCTCCCCACCCCCCTTCGCTGGAACTCTCATTAACCGCTTCTCCTGCCTCGTCCGCGGCATAAATAACCCAGATAAATCAGCCGCCGTCCGCCCCCCGCCCCTCGGCCCCCGCACAGCCCGTTTGTCACCGCTGCTTGCTCAGGCCCAGGCCCGGCCTCCGCCCCCCCATCCTTGTCCCTTCCCGCCCACGTCTGTCCCACACTAGCTCATCCCTTGGTCCGCACCAGAGAGCCAGGGCTGGGACAGGTGTCTGGGTTGGGAAGGGTGGCCAGGAGGTGTCGTCCTCTGGGAACAGGGGGAGGCTGGGGACTCTCTCTAGGAGAATGCTAAGAGTTTGGAGGTCATGTCATTTATGAGTGGGCCACCCAGGAAGGGAAGCTGGGGCCCACCCAAGGCGAGAAGAGGTAAATGCAGACAGTGCGTGGGGACGGGGTTGGGGGGCCCTGCTGGGAAAAGAGGCGAAGTTCCCAAAACCCGGGTGCAGTAAGGACCTTGGAGGCTCCCTTTGGAACCCCCAAGCTGGATCATGGGAGGTCTCTGGGTCTGCCTTTGAGGCATTGTGCCCAAATAAAACCTGCATCTTAGGTGCTCTGGCAGAGCCCTCCCGCCCTCCCTGTCTCTTCCCTCACCCCTCTGCCCCCCATTCCTGTGCTCTCTGCCTTGTTCGGCTGTGTGCAGATGCCACTCCAGTCTCTGCCCGTCGTCCATCCGCCGCCATCAGGGAGCCTCGTTCACCGGTGGGGATGGGGGTGGGTGGAGAGTTGGAACAAATCTGGGGAATGGGGACAACTGGAGGGCAGAGGAAGCCTGGTCCCGCAGCCCCCTCACCCCTGTGCCTCTCCTGTGCCCCACACCCACTCCCTGACTGAGTCCCTGACAGACCCTCCCCCTCTGCCCACACCCAGCTCAGGTCCCAGCCAACCATGCTTGGCCCTGATGCTCACTGGAAAAAAAAAAAAAAAAAAAAAAAAAAAAAAAAAAAANTGTAGGGGGACAGGGGAGCAGAGGAGACAGAAGAGATTGAAGGGGAAGGCGCAGGATGGGCGGAGGGGATGTGGGAGGGGGCTCCCACCAAGCATAACCAGATTCCTAGGGGTCTGGGAGACTGGGTGATGGGGACCTGGGGACAATTGGAGACAGCTGGCTGTGGGGCTGTGGGGCGGGGGGGGGGGGAGTGCAGCGAACTGCTGTTCCACTTCCATGTGGCCTGGAACTCCCCTCTCCACCCACCTCCCAACTTCATTCCTTCAGAGGCTTCCGGCCCTCCGGAGCAAAGAGGGTGTGATTTGGGCTGATGATGGAGGCCAGTATGTTAGGGGAGTATGACCCCGTGATCCCGGTGGATCGCAGGGCAATTTAGGAACATGTGTCAAGTCCAGGGTAGCAATGAGTGCTGGGGAGAGCTTGGGGAGCAGCTCCCCGCTTTCTTGGCAGAGCCCCAGACTGAAGTAACCTTAAAAAAGCAATTAAATCACCTTTAAAAAAAAAAAACCCAGTAAAGAAAAATCAATACTAAGAGAAAGGGGGAGAGGCTGGGGGAGGAGGAGGTGGGGCAGAAGCATTAGAAGGGTCTGGGAGTCTAGCAGGGAGGGCAGAGCATGGCTGGGGGCTGCCCGGGTAGGGGGCACTGTCTGTGGTCACTCGGAGGCTGAGTGCTAACTCAGCAGCTGCTTCCCATGCCTTCTCCACTTTCCCCTCTGGGATGCCGCCAGACATAGCCCTGACCCCAATCTCCTCTTCCCAGCTGGGGGAGCCAGCTTGTGAGGGAAGCCCAGCCGCAGGGCCCCCCAAGGAAGCCACTTTGAGGAGAGGCTGGGGACCACCCCAGCAGGGTGCCAAGCATGGTGGTGGCTCGGGGTTGGTGGGCTCCATGTTGGGGTGACCGGTGACTGATGAGGACTGACCTGGCCTCACAGCCTGGGTGGGCAGTGATTCCCTGCTCCCTAGGGTAGCTGCTCCTGGGCCCCTCCTCTGGGTCCAGCGGGGGGCTGCGACTGGCAGGGCAGGCCTGACGCAGGGGAGGGGTGGCCTCTGGGCACGGGCGGACCTGGGGCTCTAATCCCCAGCAGCTGCCGTTTCCCTCAGATCGATTCCCTTCTCACTTTTTTTTCAGCTGCTGGTTCCGCGGCTCGGATCGATGGAGCCGCCTCCCCCGCCCCTCTGAGCTTCCTCTCCCTGCTGCTCATTAGTGCCCCGATTAATCAGCTCCCCCCTTTCGTCTGGGGAACAAGTGCTTCCTCCCCCATGAGGGCTCATGTTCTCACACGGGCCCCCCAGAACAGGAGCTGCTTACTGTGACCACCCCACCCTGGGAGCACCAAGGCATTTCCTCCTGGGCTGCCAACTGGGGCCCCACCCCCTGCCTGTGATAACACCCCACGTGCCTGCTCCCCCTCCACAAGCCAGCAGCCACTCCAGGGCTCCCCTGCCCTATCGTGCCTGCCACCCCCTGATTCTGCTTCTGGGATAGTACTCCCTCCCGTTCAAGCTTGCACATTCTTCCTCCCTCCCAAATCCCCATTTGGGCTCCTCCTCTCCCTCCATTCCACACCCTCTCTCCCAGCCATCACACCTTGCCTCTGCTCCCTGGCCTGTTCACCCCACACCCTCCCCCCACCGCTAGCCCAGCTTGGCAAGAGATTTGGGAAACATTTGGGAAACATTAGCCAAGTGGCCATAGATGTGCAAGTCAGCCAGGGCGTCCTCTGTCCCAGACCCACGAGTGACTGAGTTTGGGGGGAGGGGAGGGGGCAGCCAGTGTCCCAGGGCAGGTAGGGGTATGGTGGGTGTTGAAGTTGGGAGCAAAGCTCCAGGGAAGCCAAGAATCTTGGTGGAGTCACCACTGTTCCCTTGTCTGTCTTGCCTGCCCTCCTCTGCCCTCCCTCCCTCATTCAAACAAGTGGCTCTCCCAAGGAGTTTCTGGAAGCAGCTGTGAGTGGGGAAGTGGGGGCAGGTGGTGGCTGGGTGCTGGCGGCAGGAGTCAGGGAGTAGGGGGATGGAGTTGGCTGACCCTTCCTGGGCGTGGTCCAGAAAAGTGGCAGAATGAGCCGAGGACTCGGGGTGCAGATCCCTTCCCTGGGTGGCCTGGGAGTGGAGCCGTCTGGGGACCCCACGAGTGCCTAGGCTGTAGCCAGAGTTTGGGGGGCAGCGGACGAGGTCTAGGGCAGGGGCTGGGGATCCCTGTCCTGGGCAGGGGGGCTGCCCCCGCCCCTGGCCTGGCTCCTGCCGCCAGTGGCGCCGGTGAAACGCTGTTGACATGTCCTGAATTATTAAGCGCGGGGTGGGCTCCGGAGCACATGCTGTGCGGAGCGGCTGGGGCTGCGCGGCGTGGCGGAGCAGCGCTCACTCCCTCGCTCGCCTCGCTCGCTCGCAGGGACACACGCAGGGGCTGACAGCTGTGCTGGTGCTGATAAGGGAAGCCACAAGGAGACGATCTAGGAGAGAGACAAGCAGCAGCAGCGGCAGCAGCAGAGGCAGCTCCAGGGCTGCGGAGCTGCTGGGAGTGGGAGTGACTCCCCCACCTCGGGCCCCCACCCTGTCCCTGTCCTCCTCCCGCTTGCCCTGAGTTTAGAAGAGCAGCCGCTGCCACCGCCACCACTCCGGAGGGCACAGGGGGCTGCTGGCCAGGGAGGGACAGGGGCAGGGAGGCTCCGGCCAGTCCCAGCAGCCAGGGACAGATGCCGATCGAGATTGTGTGCAAAATCAAATTTGCAGAAGAGGATGCGAAACCCAAGGAGAAGGAGGCAGGGGATGAGCAGAGCCTCTTGGGGGCTGCACAGGGGGCAGCAGCCCCCCGGGACCTGGCCACCTTTGCCAGCACCAGCACTCTGCACGGGCTGGGCCGGGCCTGTGGCCCAGGCCCCCACGGACTGCGCAGAACCCTGTGGGCACTGGCCCTACTCACCTCGCTGGCCGCCTTCCTGTACCAGGCTGCTGGCCTGGCCAGGGGCTACCTGACCCGGCCTCACCTGGTGGCTGTGGACCCTGCTGCCCCAGCCCCAGTGGCGGGCTTCCCGGCTGTCACCCTCTGCAACATCAACCGCTTCCGGCACTCGGCCCTCAGCGACGCCGACATCTTCCACCTGGCCAATCTGACAGGGCTGCCCCCCAAAGACCGGGACGGGCACCGTGCTGCTGGCCTGCGCTACCCGGAGCCTGACATGGTAGACATCCTCAACCGCACTGGCCACCAGCTTGCCGACATGCTCAAAAGCTGCAACTTCAGTGGACATCACTGCTCCGCCAGCAACTTCTCCGTGGTGAGTCCTGCCTGGCTGGCCCACCTGGCCGGGGACAGCCAGAGGCTGGAGGGGGTGGGGGGGTGCCAGAGGCGGGGGAGGTGGTGCACAGGGGCATCCTCAACCGGACTTCCCTTCCTTCCGCCACCAGAGGCTGGCCTCGTGTCTCCCCCAAGCCTGGTGCTTCCCTCTGGCTTCCCGGGCACGGAGCCGGGTCGCTCCTAGGGGCTTACCCTGGTGCTGCTGCCGCTCCTCTTCTTGGCTCTGCTGCTGCAGGGCCCAGGGCCGGGGCCGGGGGGCCTGGAGGGGCCCAGGGGCCGGAAGCCGGGCAGCTTGAGGGAAGGGGATGCACCGTGCCAAGGCCGGACCAACTGACCCCCACTTATCTGTTGTTTCCTTTTCCTTTTGTGGCTACTCGATTCTTCTCCCCACTGGATGAGGGTGATGGGAAGAGGGTGTCTGGGGGGCTCCAGCAAGAGAGGGACTCAGGGCTGCCTCTTGGGGAGCTGGCCCGATCGGCAGGCTGGAAGAAACGATCTTGATCTTCGCGTACACTGGGCGCCAGTGTCTCTTCTCTGTCTCTGTGTCTCTCATACACACCCCCTTTCACAGACTCTCTCACACATCCCTCTTTCATGCTGCCCCTCCAGCTTCTCTCGCTTTCCCTCCCTCCGTTTCCTGGGTCTCACTGTTCCCTTGCCCGATTCTGGCTCTTACAGAGAATCACTCATTCACTCTTCTGTGCATGGCTCGCCCTCGCTGCGACCCAGCACACACACACACACACACACACAGACACACACACACACACCCCTGCTGCTGGGGACAGTTTCCTGCACTCCCTCTCTCGTACTCAGTGTCCCTGTCACTGTACTCACGTGCACACCTGCACACCCACATGCCAAGAGCTCACCTCCATGCTCACATGCCAGCTCTCGCTCAGCTGCCGAGGACAGGGCCGCACTGTGGATGCCATCCCCTCTCTTGATGCTCCCCCCATCCACCTCAATCCCTCTCCCCAGGTGGGGGCTGCTGGTGCCATGTCTCACACGTGTGTGAACAGACACACACACACACACACACTCTCATTGGGATTGGAGTGTCCCTTCCCTGTACACCTCCCACAGTCAGGTGTGAGCATGGGGGGCGTGTCTCGTGTACTGTCTGTCTGTCTGTCAGGACTCCATTCACCCCCAGCATCTATTATCCCTGGCACTTGAGCTGCCTGTCCTCAGTCCCCAGTCCCCAGTTGACTCCCAGCATTGTGTACATACATGTGTGTTGTACCCTCGTCACCACTGCCCAGCGCATATGCAAATATGTGACATCCACATGATGCCCAGTCCAGCCAGCCTCCAGTGTGGCCTGCCCCAGAGATGGGAGTAGGAGTGGGGGCACTCCGCCCACCCAGCTGCCCCCTGCCCAGGTTCCCCTTCACTCACTGCCTCAGCATCAGCAGGAAACATGCCTCTACTAGGCGTACTGAGGCTCCTCTCACCATCACCCGTGCCTGCAGCTTCTGGGTCCTCCTGACACTGGATGTGGGGGGACTTGCGCAGAAACGGAGGAAGGGACAGGAAGGAAGGATGGTGCTGGGTTGGGGGCCGCGGGGCTTTTGTGTGGCTACACACCCCTCCTCTAGGAAAAAATCACTGCTCCCAAATCCAGGACTGCAGGAATCCCCAAGGAGGAGGTGAGGTGTTGAGAGTGCACACGTGGCCTTTTGGGTCCCTGGGGCCCCTCTGACATCCTCACCCCTCAGAGTTGGGGGGGCAGACAGAGCCCAGTCTCAGCAGGTGCTGTGGGGGCAGAAATCAATGGCAGCTTTGTGTCCCTGAGCATAGTTCGCATCTCAGGCCTCATTCGGGAGTGGAAAGGAAAGGGAAGTGTGTTGAAACCTCAGTGGGAAGGAGAGGAGGAGGGAGGAGGGAGAGGTGGGGAAGGGGGAAGTAAGGTGAGGGAAGCAGGGGTATCCTGCCTGGCTCTAGGAAAAGAGAAGGTGCCTGGAGGTTATGGGAACAGGGAGTCTCTTGGAATCCTGAGGATGAAGAGGAGGGATGTCCCACAGGCCTTTTCATACTCTGGGGCTGCAGAGAAGAGAGTGAGGAGGGTAGGTGAAGTTTGTGGATCTCAGCTTTGGGTTTGCAGCATGCCCTAGAAGAGCGGAGGGGCAAAGCAAGCACTGGGGGACAGGAAATCCCCTTTGGATCCTGCTTTCTGTGTCCCCCACCCAGTCTAGATGCCATAGCCTTCTGCCCACACCCCACCCCCCATTTGCTGAGTGTAACTCTCCCTTGGACCTGGCCTTCTGGGGTTGAGTCTACTGCAAATACAACGGGGTCTGGGATTATTGACTGGGATGGCAGCCCATGATCCACAGCAGTGGGCAAGATGGGGGTATATTGTGGGGGCAAGATTGGAGAAGGGGTATGAGATGAAGACATAGGGTCTCTACTGAGGACATGAGGTCCACACGGACCCTGTAGTAACACGGAGCTCATGCTGGAGATCAGTGGTAGAGAGACGGGTACAGGGACCAGGTGGTGGGGAACCTGCCAGGGCGTGGGTGGTGAGATGGTCAGTGACAGTGACAGGCTTTGGGTAAGGGGCTGTGTTTTCTGTTGCTCTCCCTGTTTCCTCCTTCCCACTCCCCACTCTGCTGTGACCTTTCCTCTGGAATCCAAGTTAATAAATGTCACATTTTCCAGCCTATTTTTACTCCAGGTAATGCGCCCTCCCCCAGTCCCCTAAGCTGCTGCTCCTGCTTCTGTTACCACTGAAAGCAATTGCTTTCACCCCCACGCTCCCTGATACCCCCTCACTGACTCCCAGTCACTCAGCCAGTCAACATGGAGCTTTGCATGCCTACTCCGTGCCTGCTAGGTGGCGTGGAGGAGAACAAAGAAGGGAAGCCCCAGTCCCCAGTCCCTGTCCTCAAGCAGCCTACACTCTGGCAGTAGAACAGAGACAGGGACACTCAGGAGCTTAACCGACCATGCAAGAGTTAACCAGCCACGGAAGCGGCAGCGGCGTCATGAGGTGCTAGGATTAATCTCCAAAAGAGGTACCTGAAGAGCCCAGAGTTCAGAGAGAGAGATGCCACTCTGGGCTGAAGAGGGCTGCAAAGGTTCAAGGCATGAATCAGGTCTGGGAGGTCTGGAGAGAAGGGGAGAGAGCGGGGAGATGCTCCGGGCTCCACCCAATGCTCCCCTCCACCTAGCTCACCGGGTCCCTTCTCCTCCTCCCCTCCCCCTCCTCACTGTCTCATCCCCACCCACCCACTCCCACCTCGCCTCCTGCTCTCACCACCTATATGTTCTCTCCCTTCCTCCCGATTCCCACCACCATCTGCTCCCCCCCCCACCCTGGTGCTCCAAGCCCCATCCATACTTTCCCCATTGCGGCTTGCTCTCAGCCTGCCCACTTACTAGAAGGCAGAAATCACTCTTTCTCCCTAGGATTCATTTCTTTAGCTGTAAAATGCAAGGGCGGCTCTAAAATTCAGCATCTCCTCTCAGCCTGGGAGTGTATGGTGGGGCGGTCAAGGGTGTGGTCCCCCCCACCCCAGCCAGACCGGCTGGATTTGAACCTCAGCTCTCCCGTTTAAGCCGGGTGGCCTTGGAGAAGTCGAAAAGCTTCCACGAGCAACAGTTTCTCTATTCAGTAAATACAGTAGTAGAACCTAAAAAATCTGGGCTTAGCGCGCTGCCTGGTAGCATGTGTGTCCTCTGCAAGTGTCTACTGTTCCAGGGGCTGCTGCCCCAACTCCCTGCTCTCTCGCCCCACTGTCGCCAGCACCACCTGCTGTTTCTGACCCCTGTACTGGCGCCTTTGCTACTGGCCATCACCTGGCCTTCCCCTGGTCCTGACCCTCAGACCCAGACCCTCCCCTCCACTATTACAGCCTTGCCAACATTACCCTGCGACCCACCCCTCCCAAATATTCATGCACGCGTGCATGTGTGCAAGAGTGTGCACACACACTCTCCAGATCCGTGCTCTCCTGCCAGACACCTCTGGGATGGTGGAAAGGGTCTGCATCTGCCCTGTCCGGCAGGGCAGTCACTGGCCACACTGGCTATCGAGAATCTGACAGGGGATCAGTGTGACAGGGAAAATGAATGTTCAGTTCAAACAGTCGCATGTGGCTAGCTAGGGGCAACCATACTGGACAGCATAGTTCTTGGCGTCCAAGGAACAAGGTTCAGACTGCCAGAATGGGCAGGGCTCGGAATTCCAACTGGGGTCCAAGGATGTGAGGTGGTGGCTGTGGGCTCTAGTAGGAAGTCTCGCCATCACCAGTCTGGGCTGAGGTCCCAGGTTGAGCTGAGGTTAGGGTCTGTGTCTGGGGACATCGCGAGGTGTCTGGAAACACCACGTGAGCACATAGACCTTTCTTCCCAGGTGCAGGACATGACCTTGGTCTTTTCTCTTCCATTCTATTATCTGGAAAATTGAGGCATGGGGGAGGTGGAGAATCCTTGAGGAGGCAGGGGGAGGACCTCTCTGTGGGGTCATCCAGGCAGTCCCCGGGGGAGGCAGGTGATCAGGGACCCGTGGGCCCTTCACAGCCTCCATCCCCTCTTGGCTCTCAGACTTCCCTCCCCCTCCCAGCCCTCCTTCCCCACTCGCTGGTGACTGCCGTGACTATTAATCACTCGCCCTGTTCTCTTCCTCTCTACTAATCAGGCACAATTAGACAAGGCCTCTTCCAGCTGGGCAGTCCCCCTCCCTGCCCTCCTCCCTCCTCTCCCAGCCCCACCCCAGCTGCCAGCCAGGACAGCTCCCAGGCAGGGGGAGCAGCAATAGGCAGGGGGAGCAGCAAGCAGGGAGGCCCTCTAGCACTCCCTGGCTCCCCCATGCCAGATCCTCCGCAGTCCCCCGCCTTCCACCCCAGCTGCCTCCTGAGCCTGTCCCCCTCCCTGGTGTGGTCAGGCCAGTACTGAGCATCTCTGCCCTGCCTCCTTGGTTGTGGGAGGGCTACCCCCAGAACATGCCAACTCTCCACCTTTGCTGAGGGCTGTCCCTCATCCCCTTGACTCAAGAAGGGGTGGGCTTCCCATTGAGGCTGGTCCAGGCAGACAAGCTTACCTCTTATCCTCACCCTCTGCCCAGCCCTCTACCCCCTCTGGTCTCATCCTCTCCTGAGGCATGTATCTGGAGAACATTCAGTTCAACATCTAGTTCAGGGGTGGTCAGCCTTCAGGAGCCACGCAGGTCAGCACAGGTCAGGTCGTGGAGGGCACACAGCAGGGAAGGGTGGGGTCTGAGCAAAACTGAAGATCGCTTACCCTCAGTCCCAGCTAACTAGGACCCTAAGGTCAGGGATGCCCAGTGGGGTGTGTGTGTGTTTGGGGGGGGGGTCCAGGGAAGCCCAAGTCTTGATTATTTTAGTAAAAATGTTCCTGATTTACAAAATACTCCGAGGCCTACCTACAACTCCCCGATTGCAGAGCCCAGTGTTTGCTCTCCCCACCTCCTGCCCCAGTGCTGGCTGCCGACCCTGTGGCCCTCCTGGAGGGGGTGCTCTCAGTCTGGCTGCTTCCCATTCGCCAGTGGAGTTGGGGATCTGGGGCTCCGGGTGGTGCGGCCAAGCATCCAAGGGCAGGGGCTGTTATCATTTCAGAGGACTGGTTTTCAGGGTCTGAGGGACCTGCCCCACCCGGCCCCGCTCAGCAGCCCTGTGGCCTCTTCATTAATCAGGAATCAGCCCCGAGCTGGGCTCATTATCAGCTCAGTTTCTTGTGGCACTGCCGGAAGACGCTGATTAGCATTTGAAGAAATGGCCCCCTTAATCCCCCTCCTGTCCTCCCTCTTTCTCCCCTACCCACTCTCCTTCCTGGACCCCCACCCCTACCCTTCTGCTTCGCGGGAGGACTCTGCTCCCTCTTGTGGCTGGCAGCAGGGCTGCCTTTGCGGGGCAGGCTTGTGGGGGCAGAAAGGATCAGGGCTGGGCGGCAGGGAGACAGGAGCATCCCAGGGAGCTCGAGGAGAGCGGAGCTTCAGGGCTGCTCAGGCTGAGGCCCCTGAGTCAGTGGATCCCACTGGGAGGGAGTAAATGCAGGGTGGGGACCGGTGGTCCAGGAGAGATGGACAGGACCCTGGAGGAGGGGATCAGGCAGCCCCGGGCTGGTGAGTTAGTGTTTCCCGGCCCTTCCAGGCTCTCTCTGCAATGCCACCTCCTTATCACAGCTGGTAGAGGGGGTGGGGACAGCCAGAACCATGGACAGGAGACCTGAGGGTTAGGGTCTTGGAGCCAACCAGAGGAATGGGGGTGGGAAGGCGGGAGGAGGACAGAGACCCAGAGGGTGGAGACACAAAGGTTCAGAGTGCTGTGTGTTTCCAGAAGAGGGTGGGGGCGGAGAGGGAGTGTCTGCACTTTTTCTCCTGGCTCCCAAGCGGGGGGCCCGCCGCTCTGGAAACCAACCTATCCCCCAAATGTTCACCATGCCCTTGGGACACCGGTTTGGGATTGGAGGGGGAGCAGTTCCAGAGACAGGCATCGGCTGCAGCAGGCCAGGCAGCGAGAGTTCAGAGAGGAGCCACGGGATGATTAAGGGGAAATGGAGGATTGATTTAGGAGGAAAGATTAAAGGAGCTAAATCCGTGGCGCTTGGCTCAGCGGTGACTAAGCGTGGACAGGATAATAGCTTACAAATGTGTGAAAGGTGTAAATACCAAACGGGGGGAGGGGAGGCGGATCGGCGGGCCAGGGGAGCGGGGACGCGGGCTGGTCAGGCCCGCAGGGGGGCCTGGGGACTCCTGGGCGACTGCCGTGAGGGCTGGCCCCTCTCCATCCAGTGGCAGCGCGTGGGGCGAGGGAACGGGGTGTTGGGGAGCCCCAGGTTCCAAACAGGGGTTCCGTTTCTGGGGTGCAGCTCCGCGAGCCTGGTGCTGACCTCCACGTCCCACTCCCGCCCCGCAGAGAATCTGAGGTCGCGGGTTCAAATCCCATCGGAGTCAGTCTGCTCCCCTGGACCCCAAGGCCTTTCCCGCTGCTCCCGAGCCCGCCAGCTGCCCCCGCGGAACCGCCTCCTCGGGCCCCCGCCCAGCCGTCCGGGCTCGCGCCCCCTCGGCCCTCCCCGGGCGCCGGGCGGCGGGAGGCGGTGTCTCCCTCCGCGGTGGAAGCCTCTGGCGCTGCTGTGTGCGGAGGTCACTTTGCCGAGGAGCCGGGAGCCGAGGGAATGCAAATGAGGCAAACCCAGGGAGGAGAGCCGAGGCGCCCGGAGGAGACGGGAGGGAGGGCTCTCGGGCGCTGTGATGGATGCCTGCCCCGCGGGAGGGAGGAGGGGGCGGCGGGGAGCGTGCGGCGGTGGGTGCGGCCCCCTGGGTGCGGGTGTGCGGGGCCTGGACGCCGGGGTGCGTGTGCGGGGGTGGGGTGGGGGGCGCACACCCACCCACCGCCACCGCCACCCTCTCGGTCTTGGTCCCGAACTCCCACCCGGCAGTGGGTGTGTGCTCCACTGTGTCAGCACAACTCTACCGAATAACTGCATCGAGGGGCGGCAATGTCAGGGAAGGGCTTCGTTACAAATTAAAAATATTCCCGCCTGGAAAAATGACTTTCTACGGTCTAAGGCCTACGTGGTTGCTACCTGGGAACAGGTTTGCCTGTTTACCTGCGTGCTGGAGGCCCCGAGGTCTCCTCTCCCGTGGAAACGCGGCGCACGCCTGGAATCGTCGCATTCTGCTACGGGCCCCAAGCTCTCTGGGCTCCCAGCTCGACCTCAGCCTGGAGTCGAGCGGCCTCGACCGTCCCCTACTTCTCTTCCCCCACAGCTCACACATTTACATTTGAACAAGCACCGCTCCGATTTCCTCCTGGGCTGGGAGCCCGAGCGCTTCAACCTTGGGGGGAAGTCGCTCAGAAAAGCCCCTGGGTGGCTGTGGGGGTGTGGTAGGGGGGAGGCCAGGCCCGCTGGGGGGATGTGGGGGTGCGCGTTCTGCTCAGTCTCCGCCGTGTGGAACGATCTGAAGCCCTTCCTGTGTGGGTGAGATTTCCTCTCTGACCCAAATCCAACTCTTGTCCCACTGTCAGAGCACTTGGGCTGCTCCCCCCATCCCAGCAATAGTCACAACTAGTAATGATCTGCCTATACTTGTGGTTGTCGGGTCTGTTTGGTTCCCCACTGCTGTTCACCTGCTTTTAAGTGTAGGCGGCTCAATAAACACGTTTTGAATGAACAGATCCCTCTGCAGTCAGACAGCAAAGGCCCTCAGGGCAGAGACTGTCTGTTTAGTTCTCTGAACCGTCCCCAGCACCAAACAGGGTGCCCGACAACGCATGGCACAGGCTTAGAGAATAGTGTTGGGCACGTGAGTGTTGTGTGAACACCTGCCTCTCTTGAGGACCTACTATGTTGTTGGTGCTGTGCCGCTGTGTGTCATCATCGCACAGTGGGTACGAGCACAGACTTGGGCTCCAGACTGCGGGGCATGTGCTGTGCTGTGTGATGTGACGCTGGCAGGGCCCTTACCCTCTTGGGGCCTCTATTATCTTGCCTATAAAATGGGCATAAGTGACCTCTGCACAGGGAGGATGAAGTATAGGATTAAGGAGTTAATTTATATGAAGCGCTGAGGACCATGCTTGGCATACAGTAAGCACTAAATAAATGTTAGGTGTTGCTGTTCTTTATGTATATTATCTCTTTCCTCATGACACCTCTGAAGGGTGTCTACTATTATTCCCATTTGACAGGTGAAAAATGGAGGATCAGAGAGGTTAAATGGCTGAACCCGAATCCCACAGGCAGTAAAGGCAGGGCCCAGATGTGAAGCAGGGTGGGCTTCAGGCCTGTTGGCCTGGGTGCTGCTTCCCAGCCAGTAGGAGATCCGTATCTCAGAGCTGGGGGGGTTCCGCTCTGACAGATTGCTGAGAGAGCCTTCACCCCTCTACCGAGGTGCATGGTGCCCCGAGAATGGGACACTGGAACTCCAAGATCAAAACGCAGTTCCGATGTCAAGTATACTTCAATATGAGAAAGAAAGAGAGAGAGAGAGAGAGAGAGAGAAAAAAGCTAGCATTTGGCAAGAAGCCCCATTCACAAATGTACACCCCATACCACCGCCTGCTGCCTTCCCTGAGCGCCCTTCCCCGCATCACTCTCGGAACGTCTCTCTCACCCTCACGGCTAACTTTAGGAGGAGAAATTACCACCTCCCTTTAACAGATGTGCCATCCTAGGCTCAGAGAGATTAAATCATGCACCCGCACCCAAGCTGGTTTGTCTGAGGTTGGTGGCAGAGCCTGGATTTGAACCCTGTTCTGTGGGACTCAAAAGTATGTGCCTTTTTCCCCAAGTTAAGAAACTATGTTCTGTGTATCCATTGCCGGCGCCTCCTCCAATGGTCGCTGTCTGCCCCGGGTTCTTCTCAGTCTCTACAGCACTCTTCTTGCTAACGTTCAGGCCTCAGGCATGTGATCTCACTTTGCAGATGCCTTTTACCTACACTCCGTGCAATCACCCCATGAAATAAGTCAGGCAAGAATTTCTATTCCCACTTGACAGATGAGGAAACAGGTGCAGAGAAGTCAATAAGTCACTTTATTAGCCAAGGTTATACAGGCTGTCCGTGCTGGAGCTGAGGGGGCACCAGGGTCTGCTGACTCCCCGGGGGGGTTAGAGGAGAGTGTTGGGGCCAGTGGGGGAGAGGGACTGGACTCTAGTTCTGAATTTGCCCCGTCTTCCTCTGTGCCCTTGGATATGTACCTTGCCACCCCCAGGCTTCTGTTTTGGCCTTTATAAGACCAGCATAGACACCCCAGGTGTCTTGAGTTGGTGCTTTCTTCCTGCCCCAGTGAGGATAGAGAAGGCTTTGAACTTGGACGCTGCTGCCACCCCCGGGTGTTCAAGAGTTGTTCAACCTGCTGTGCTAGTCACAGTCCAGGACCAGAGAAGATGCACCCCCCCCCTTCCACAGGCCCCCTGTGAACTCCAGGGCACTGTAGGGTTAAGGGGAATTCATTCCAGGGGCCTGCGAAAGGCCTGGGGCTGGACGCATCAGGGGAGGGCTAATGGAACGTGGGGGGATGAAACTACTGTGGAAAAGTGGGGGGGGTGCCAGGGCCTTAGCAGAGACAGGGTGCCCAGAAGGCGGTTGAGATAAAAGCCCAAGCCGCAGATTAGCTCTGGGATTAGCCCAGCCTCCGGCTGCTCTGGGCTGCTTCTTATCTCCTGGAGGCCCAGGGCCCTCTCCCCCACAGCTCTGAGCCTTGGCCCTGCTAATTGCCTGTTAACCCCGTGGGCTCCAGTGGGCTCCGAGACTGCAGGGAGGATGAGGGGTGGGGAGGGCTGGGGGCGCATGCAAACCAGCCAGCCAAGGAGAGCTTTCCGGGGAAATGGGAGCTGTGGATAGATGGAACCCAAGGGGCTGTGAGGAGCCACTGTTCAGAGTAGAGAGCTCTGGACAGTTTGCTCCCAAACTCTGACGTTGTCTGGGGCAGACCTGGAGGAGGGGTCAGGGAGAAGGACAGAAGCACACCTGGGGAGGGGTTCCTGGCTTGACAGGGGCAGTTTCGGGCCCAGGGAAAAGTCTGGTAGGAAGACAAGAGACAGAGACCGGACACCTAGGCTAAGGATAAACAGGGTGCAGATGCAGAAGTCAAAGGAATAGAGAGGACGGGGGGCAGCCGGGCCAACGGGAGAGGAAGACAGAGGCCAGGGTGACAGGCTGACAGAAGGCAATGGACGGAGAAACAGAGGCTAGATGGATAATTTCTCAGATGTTGAGGACAGCCAGGCCAGGAGAATTAGGGAAGGGTCTTGAGACACAGACCGAGATCAGGGGACAGAGACTAGGGAGGCAAACCCAGGTAGGGTCCAGGCCAAGAAAGGGTAATGTGCCCTGAGAGGGACAGGCAGAGGGCTGGCCGGAAAAAGGTAAGGGAGGCGTCCAAGGGTCCACACGCAGCGTGGACAGATTCCCTTCTAGAAGCTGTTCAGCCTGGGTCCAGAAAGATTCTGGGAGGTCATGAGCTTAACCTCAGATCAGGAAGGTGGACCTGGGAGTTAAGGCAGAGAGTGGGGGGAGGGGGACAGACCAAAGGAAGAGGTGGGGGTCTGACATGGGGACAGGACCCAAAGGCTGATGGTGGGTCATTTGGAGACAGAACCGCAGCCCATGAAGGCACATCCTGGCCCCACACCTGCGCCTTTCCGTTGCTGGGCCCTGGACTCTCCTGTACACACACCCTCCTTCTGGGCCAGTCCGTGGGGGAAGAGAGCAGTGGCCGGCCTGGGGGACCTGGAGGCGGAGCTGCCGTGCCGTCTCCATGGAAGAGGCTGTGGGCTGTGCCGCCACCAGAGTTCTACCACTTAGGAGCTAGTGGTTCCACCCGCCGCTGCCTGCTTGGCCCGGGGACCGTCTCCGGGGCAACGCTCTGCTCTGCCCAGCAGTTGGGCCTGACCTGGGCTGTGCAGGTGGCCCTGCCAATCTGGCCTGTCCGTTCCCTGCAGAGTATATCCATCAGACCCAGAGCTCTTCCCCCTCACTCGCTCCCGCTCTCGCTGCACCACCACCTCAAGGGCAGGGGGGCCAGGAACCCCCTCCCCCGCCCCTGCAAAGTCATTGTAGTCAAAACCTTCCCGGTTACCTCTGCCCTGCACAGGGCTGGCCTCCGGGTCACGCAGCATGTGTCTGTACGAACACATTGGAGGTATTAGGAAGGGAGGCTGCCCGAGCCCCACCCAGGGTCAGGAGCCTACCAGGGTCATGTGTTCACTGAATCCCTGGCCTCCGTTCCTTGCTCTGGGCCCTTAGCCAAGTCACTTTCCCTGCCTCACCATTAAATGGGGGCAACAATACTTTCCTCGTGTGGTTTTCTGGAAGGCTCAAAGGAGAAAATAAATGAGAAGCACCATAGCTCCGGACCTTTAGAAGGGCTCACCTGACCCTCCTTCCCTCCACCTCAAGCCTCCTTCTACAAGTTGTGCTGGGCTCTTTGCAAGCCAAGATGGTAAACTGGGGCTCTCAGCCACAGGGAGGCCACAGTCCCATGCGTTGGGCTGAGCTGTGGAGAGGCCATGACGATTTCTGGTGGTCAGGGAGAGCCAAGGTACTGCAGCATGGGTGGGGGGTGGGGGGGGGTAGCTCACTAACCCAGTCCCCCATGGAGCCCATGCCTTGTTTAGCCTCTCAACTAGAGCATACCTTACCACTGGCTGCATCTTTTTGGCCCTAAGTAGGAAGAGGGTGGTGCCTTGAGATTTGAGGCAAATATTTATCTATTCCTCCCATCTGTCTTTCCTACACTCCCGGGGATCCAGGAATCTTGCCCCCAGCCTTTTCCGGGTTCCCCTCCCTCCAGTGACAGGTCAGAGCTCAGGTGAAAGTGGAGCTGTCTTCTTACTGGACTCTCACCCGCTCCTTTAGGGCCTTTCTACTTGAAGTGCGGTGCATGGACCAGCAGGTTGTTAGAAACGCAGCATCTCCCACGTTACTGAATCGGAATCCGTATTTTAGCAAGGTCCCCAGGTGCTTTGTGCACACATTAAAGTTTGAGAAGCACTGATCTCGAGACCTTGGTAACTCAGCCCACCTCGGAGCCTCCGTTTCTTCGTCTGTGGGATCCAGGGTGGTTGCGAGGATCCCATTGGAAAGAGCATGTGAAGCATTTAAGCTTTAGGGCCTGGGCGCGGCAAATGCTCTGGGACTGTCAGTGTGCCTCCTCCTGCCCCAGCACGGAGTGGGCAGGGGTGATCCGGGCAGGGCCAAGGACCAGAGCCCAAAAGCTGGTGAGGGGGCAGAGCAGGAGGGGCGGGACAGGAGAGGAACTGAGAGGCAGTGGATCTGCAGAACAGAGTGAGGAAGGTGTATGGGAGTAGAGCACAAGGGAAGGAGGAAGCGGAGAAAGGGGGACAGCTGGGTGTGGAGTTACACTCCTGCCTCATTTCCGCTGGGCAAGGCCTAGAAGGAGCCGGGCGTGGCTTGGTGGGTGGGCAGCTGCCAGAAATGGGTTGTGGGAACAGCTCAAGTCTTGCATCCGGATGAATTCCACTTCTCCCACTGACTAGTTGACTGGTTGTGTGACCTTGAGCAAGTTACATCACCTCTCTGAGCAGTCGTTTCCTGGTCTATAAAAACTAGGTTAATTATACCTACCCATACCGGAGTCGCTGAGTACATAAAATGGGACAGGGGTAGATGTAGCCATAGTTTGTAAATTGGACGATTCATGTTATGCACCCAGTTTTGTTTGAGGACCAAGAGGCAGGGTGTGTGAGAGGACAGCATCACCAGGGCGACTGATTACCATAGGGGGCATGGGAGACTTAACTCTGTTCCCCAGTAAGGGTGCCCCAGGTCCCCAGTTCTTGGGATCCTCCCTCCCGCTGCCCCCAACCCAGCCCCTCTCTCTTCTACACCGTCTCTCTGAAGCTAGGCATTTAGGATATCTTTTCCCCAACAGCACGCGCTCGTGCCTTCTCTCCCAGCTTTTACCAGTGTGAAATGTTCCAAAGGAGAGGGGAGGGAGAGGGGGAGAGTGATTGAGTGCACTGACCCCTTGACCCCAGGGAAGGTGCTGCTTGTGATGGGTTTGACCCGGGGCCTCGTCTCAGTGGGGTGAGCCTGGCAGCGGGGAACTTGCCTCCGCCGCTTCTTTGACCCCGCCTCCGCCCCAGCTGCTCCCCAACGCCCCTTCGCAGCTACGGCCGGCAGGACTTCGGCTTCCATCTCCGGGGCGCCAGCGCCATCTGGTGTCCGTGCTGGGTAACTCTCCGTACGGGAAAAGGGAGCTTTGTCGAGTGCGGTAGTAATGGCTTGTAAGCATCCCTTGTGCTAGGCACTGGGCCAGGGCTGGAGACAGCAGACAAGCTCATTGCTCCTGTGTGGCATAAACCTCAGTGGGCGAGAGATGGATACCGGACAAGGAGACAAACAGATAAACAAGATCATCTCAGGTCTTGATAAGTACTTAGCAAACCGAGGAAAACCTTGATGGATGGAGGGTGACGTTGAATGTGTGTGTGGTATATGTGCATGCGTCTGAAGAGGGGACATTTAAGCAGAGATTTAAAAGACAGCTAAGCTGGCCAAGGGAGGGATGGGGAAAGCATTCCAGGTGGGGGAACTGAATGAAAAAGGGCCAGAGGAAGGAAGGGGCTCCGTAAGTTTGAATTTGTTGCCGAGATCCAGGGCTGGAGTGCCAGGAGGGGTCACACCGCATGGAGATTTTCAGGCCACGGAAGGAGCTGGGCTTTATTCTCTGGGAAATGTTGGGTTTCAAGCCAGCAAGGGACTCGATCAGATCCATGCACTTTACAACGGGCACTCTGGCTACTGCATGGGGGAAGGGCCTTGCGCAAGGCAAGGATGGATGAAAGCAGACCAGTTAGGAGCCCACCACAAGGTGGGAGATGATGGTGAAGGAGTGGGGCATGAGATGGAAGGGAAGTGGTTGGATTCTAAATAGATTTCAGAAGTAGAATTGCCCAGCGCACATGCTGGATCCAATGCAGGGGTGAGAGAGAGGGAAGTGTCAAGGATTCTGACTTGAGAAACTGGATAGAGGGTGGGACCTTTTAATTGGGGGGGGCACAGGCTTTGGGAAGTTAGCAAGAGTTCTGCTATTGATATGTTACGCTGGAGATGCCTTTTAATCACCTAAGAGAGGATGTCACTAGAAAAGACACTGCTTGGCGAAGAGGCTGGGCTGCAGACTGCTTACTGTTGGACACTGGTGTCCGGGCAGGTGCAGTGGCCCTCTCACAGGATAGGGAACCTGAAGCTTAAGGAATTGTCCTAGCCCCTCTGTTCATCTCCTCTCCTCCTCTCTCTCACCCTGCAGGTCTATACTCGCTATGGGAAGTGTTATACCTTCAACGCAGATCCACAGAGTTCACTGCCCAGTCGGGCGGGGGGCATGGGCAGTGGCCTGGAGATCATGTTGGATATCCAGCAGGAGGAATACCTGCCCATCTGGAGAGAGACAAGTATGCAGGGAAAGGGATGGGGGCCGATTTGGGGGCTCCAGCCTGGGCTCTCTGCCCGGGATGGGTTTCCAAAAGTCCCCATCTCCATTGTGCAGACGAGACCTCGTTTGAGGCTGGCATTCGAGTGCAGATCCATAGCCAAGAGGAGCCCCCCTACATCCACCAGTTGGGCTTCGGAGTGTCCCCAGGCTTCCAAACCTTTGTGTCCTGCCAGGAACAGCGGGTGAGCACCTTCAGTCGGGCCCTAGATCGGGCATTGGGCAGGGTCTTTGGGCTCAGAGGGGATGCTGACTGGACCTGCCCTCCAACGCTCACCGCCCACCACCTCCCCCATGGACTTTGCTGGAGCTATGGGCACTGGAGGGCCAGGTGGGACTTTGAGGCGTGACCCCATATGCCCCACCTCTGCAGCTGACCTATCTGCCCCAGCCCTGGGGCAACTGCCGGGCGGAGAGTGGGCTCGGGGAGCCTGAGCTTCAGGGTTACTCAGCCTACAGCGTGTCTGCCTGCCGGCTGCGCTGCGAAAAGGAGGCCGTGCTTCAGCGCTGCCATTGCCGGATGGTGCACATGCCAGGTGGGCACCCTCCCCTCCCGCCAGCCCTCCGGGCCGCCCTGCCAGGCTCCAGAACCTCCAGGGGCGAAACGCTGTGCCTGTGCACGAGCAAGCGCGTGTGTACCACAGCATGTGTGCATGTCTATAGGCCCGTGAGTGCACGCGTATGTGTTTGGGATTTTTAAAAAAGAGTTATTCATTTATTTCTTTGAGAGAGGCGGGGGGGAGGAGGGGCAGAGACACAGAGAAAGAAGCAGACTCCCTGCTGAACGTGGAGCCACGAGGGGCTCCATCTCATGACCCTGAGATCATTAACTGAGCTGAAACCAAGAGTCGGATGTATAACAGACTACCCCCCAGGCGCCCCTGTTTGGGATTTTATGTGTTTTCACATACGCGTCTGGAAATGCACACGTGCATGCTTGTGGGCACGCTAATATGTACATTTGTGCTTGTACTAGGGGTTGTGTGCACATGCTTGAACACATGCATACAGGTGTGTGGGTATGTATGCGTGCGTGCAAGTGTGTACATGTTTGCATGAGTATATGCATGTGGACATTTCAAGCATGCATGCACATGCATGTGGAAGCCCCTGCATGTATAGGGATGTGCAAACGTGTGTGTGTGCATGTGTGTGTGTGCACGTGTGTGCCCACATTTGGGAACGTGGTGCGGGAGAGGGGGTGGAATTGTAGACTCCAGGAATAATCTTCTCTCCTTTCAGGCAATGAGACCATCTGCCCGCCAAATATCTACATCGAGTGTGCCGACCACACACTGGGTCCGTGCTGCCTTCTCCCTTCCCCTGCCCCTCCGTCATCTTCCTCTTCATCTCTCTGTCCACCGTTCTCCTCACTGCCTTGGCCCCCCCTCCTCCTAGTCTCTCCCTGGACGGTTCCTCCTGGGGTTGAGCCTTATCCCATACTTCCAGGGGTTCTGTGGACTTGGCAGGTGTGGACACTTGGGTAAGTGGAGGCAGCAGGGTGGGGGGTGCAGAAAACCCAGGACTGGGAGTGAAGGGCTGGGCTTCTGCTGTGGCTCAGCAAATGAGCTCACCCTTTCTAGGAAAGTGAAAGGATTTCTCTCTCAGTCTGAGGGGAGATGCGCTGCTATCAGTGTGGGTAAGGCAAACCCCATCTATCCATAGGTCTCACTTGGGCTGCGAGTCACTCATTCTTTCATCCATCCATCCATTCCTTCTTCTGCAGACGTTGCAGCTTGGGCTGGTGCTGGAGGTGAGAGTGGGTATGAGAAGCTGTCCTCATGGAGCTTCCCAGCCCGAGGGGCTGTGGACGGGCACCGTGACGGCTCGGCACTAGCCCTGGCACAGGGGAAACTCAGTGGTGCTACAGGGCCTCAGGGAGGGACATGCAGCTTGAAGGCGGGAAGATCCTTGGAGGAAGTGATTGATTAGCTGAGACTTGAAGGGTGTGGAAGCGCCAGGCTGTTGAAAAGCAGGGGCATGATCTAGGCAGTGGGAATAGTTCCATGCTAGACATCTGTGGCCTTCCCCCCCACCAAAGGTCAGCAGAGGGCAGAGAACACAGGAGGGGGTGGTAAGAGCGGCAGAGGCTCTGGGAAGCCCGTGGCGGCTCAAGGCAAGGCAAGAACGCCCTCTGATGTTAGCAAGGTGACTCGGATCAGCTGTGGATGAATGGATGGCGGGAGTAAGAGCAGAAGCAGGACAAGTGGTCAGGAGGGCTTTGCATTCATTCAGATGGCGGGGCCGCGCAGAGGGAGAGACAGGATGGGCAGTGGAACCACACTGAGATCTTCTCTGTCCCGCATCCCAACTGCATCAGCCAAAGGCGCAACGGAACAACGGACAGTTAATGAAGGGGCAGCTGTGCGAGCAGGGACATGGGAACCACCTGGATGGTGAAACTCCACAGAACTAGCGACACCGGGCAGCCTTGACTTGTGCAGGCCTGAGGGGGTAAAGGGAAGGAACACCGCTGGACAGAGATCTGTGGCTGTCCCAGAGGACAGGAGCTATGGCCCCAAGACGGGGAAGCAGCCTCGGCCGAGCCATGGCCTGGTGGAGAGGAAGCCCTGGCATCCGTCTGCTCCTTACCTCTGACCCTGCTGGGGTATCTCCCATGGGCCCACCCCAACCCAAAGCCAGAAGACGAGGGAGTCTGGCTGATGCATCCGGCAGAGAGCCCTGTCTCCTGGGCACAGAGAAAAGTGGAGAGTGGAGGATGAATCGAAGAGGGGAACAGAGAAAATCTAGCATATTTTAAAAAAAGATTTGTTTATTTATTTATTTGAGGGGGAGAGAGAGAGAGAGAAAGGGCCCATGTGTGCACACAAGTAGGGGGAGGGGCAGAGGGAAAGAATCTTCAAGCAGACTCCCTGCTGAGCACGGACCCATGAGATCAGGACCTGAGCTGAAACCAAGAGTCGGATGCTTACCTGACTGAGCCACCCAGAGGCCCCGAGAAAATCCAGCATATTAAACATAGCATTTGTCTTTCTGCCCATCTGTCCGTCCACCCACCACTCATGCACTCATCCACATGCATATGTAAAAACAAGCATATGATCCCATTCATCCAGCATTCTCTCCGAGCCTTGTGTGTGTCTGAGTCCTCGTGTGATTGATTAGCTCTGACGGATGGGCTGTGTCCTCCGTCTGAGCCATGAGAACTTCTCGGCCTTGGGGGGCTGGGACACAGAAGGATAAGCCTGTAGGAGGGTGCTGGGGGATTCTGTCTTCACCCGCTTTCTTAGGTAGTCTGAAGCTGGTCCAGGAAGGAACCCCCAGCGAGTCTCCCCTAGGCAGTGCCAGGGCGGCCAGCAGAGGCCCTCCCTGTGGACGTGCCTGCCTCAGGACAGCCCCTCCACCTTCTCCCAGCAGCTAGTGGGCCTCTGGGCCACCTGCCCCCCCCCCCACTGCAGTTGGTGCCTCTGTGTTGCAGACTCCTTGGGTGGGGGCTCCGAGGGCCCATGTGTCTGCCCTACTCCTTGCAACCTGACTCGCTACGGGAAAGAAATCTCCATGGTCAGGATCCCCAACAGGGGCTCAGCCCGGTACCTGGCAAGGAAGTACAACCGCAATGAGACCTACATCCGGTACGTGTGTGTGTGTGTGTGTGTGTGTGTGTGTGTGTGTGTGTGTTTAGTGGAGGCCACCCTCCACAGGCCCGGCGCATGGTGCAGACTGGGGAGTGGGCTGCATCTTTCACACTAACGAGGCTCCTGCCAGGGATGTCTTTCACAATCCTTTTCCTCTAATTAATCCCTACGCGTCCTCCAAGTCACATCCTGTGTCCCCACCTCCAGGGAGGCCCCCCTTTTTTTAAATAAAGATTTTCATTTATTTGAGAGAGAGAGAATGAACAGGGGGAGGGGCAGAGAGAGAGGGTGAAGCAGACTCTGGGCTGAGCAGAGAGCCTGACATGGGGCTTGATCCCTCGACCCTGAGATCATGACCCGAGCCGAAGGCAGCCCTTAACCAGCGGAGCTGCCCAGGCGCCTCCAGGGAGTCCCTTCTTGATCCAAACACCTTTCCTCTGAGTGCCCACAGCAGCCTGTACCTCTCTCTCTCTCTCTCTCTCATTACACCCACCCATTGTTCTGCCCTCTGCTGTTTCTTTCTCCCCCAGCAACCCGGGGGCCATGAAATGCGCACTGAGGGAATGCTGTGCTGAGGGAGAGAAACAAGGTGGCCAGACGGGAGGCGAGGCCTCACTGAGCCTTGGGTCTGGTTCCCCACAGCCAGTCTACAAATGCTGAGCCTCTTGTGGGTGCCAGGGTGCCAGGGGTGGGTGCTGTGGGGACAGAGATGATTACACCACAAAGTTCCTGCCACAGTGTGGACGAGGCCATATTTGATGGTGTGATCCCAACTGTCAGGCCTCCACTGAGATTACCAAGCAGGACAGATTAAGCAGGGGAGGCATGAGCCAGGCCTCTGAGGACCCTGGGTGTGGGAGAGGAGGAGACGGGGGAGGCCTCCCAACTAGAGAACTGTGGGACCACACAGAGACGAGCCTGAGCGGAAGCGAAGCTGTGTGGAGAGAAGCAGATAAGAAAGCAGTCTGGCTCAGAAGGTGCAGATCATGGGCAGTCTTGGAAGTCCAGAAAAAGAATTTGGGGGTGGACTGCTGGGCAATAGGGAGCCACTGAAAGTTCTAGAGAGGTATTGTGTGTTGATGCAGAGTGAATGCCATCTGCGCTCGACAGCGGAAGGCAGGAGGGACTCCTTCAGGCGTGGGAGTCTGAGTTTGCTCTCCCAGGCCCTTGGCTAACCCTCAAAATATGAAACAGACATGCCTCTAGGACGGTCTCTCCTCACAGCCTTTGGGAGTCTGAGCATGGTGGTCCCCGGCTTTTTGGGGCAGGGGACCTCAGATCACGATGTGCTGGACCTGGGATGTCCCTGCCAGCCACCTCCTCAGGAGGGCAGCCCCACAGGGACACTGCTTCCTGTCTCCACAGGGAGAACTTCCTGGTCCTCGATGTCTTTTTTGAAGCCCTGACCTCTGAGGCCATGGAGCAGCGAGCAGCCTATGGCCTGTCAGCCCTGCTGGGTGAGATGCGGCCCTGACTCGTTTCCGTGGGGGTGGAGCAGCCTAGCCTGTACCTCTGACCTGTTCTCTTGCTCCCCAGGAGACCTCGGGGGACACATGGGCCTATTCATCGGGGCCAGCATCCTCACACTACTGGAGATCCTGGATTACATCTATGAGGCAAGGGACGGGGGCCTGGTAGGGGGGCCCCTAGACGGGGGATGGAGGCTGGGAGGAGGGGCTGTGGGAAAAGCGGCGGGGAGGTGGCGGTGCAGTACAGGCTTCCTGGTGCAGTCGGCCTGGCTGCAAGACCAAGCTTGGGGTTTGGGGCCTGGGTCTCCTGATGGGCTGGAAGGCGTGAGGGTGCTGAGGAGTTAGGAGAAGGAGATGGGTGGGGAGGATGAGAGAGGCCTCCTGGGGGTTTGCTGGGGCAGCAAGTCCTACAAGGTGGGCCCTGGTGAGGACTGCCCTTCTCCTCTACCAAGTTTCCTGAGCCCACTACTGTCCCCCAACCCTGAACCCCAAGGTGTCCTGGGACCGCCTGAAGCGGGTGTGGCGTCGGCCCAAGACCCCCCTGCGGACCTCCGCCGGAGGCATCTCCACGCTGGGGCTTCAGGAGCTGAAGGAGCAGGTGAGGTTGAGCCCCCCAGAGCACAGTCAGTGCCCCTCCTGGGACTGAGGCCTCAGCAACTTTGAAACTTCGGCCTGTCGGAGCTGCCCTGGAGCGCCCTCCCCAGGGCACAAGGAACGGCTGGCTGTGTGGGGCCTGAGGGTCTGGCTTGCATGCTCCATGTCTCACTCCCTCTCACCTTGCAGAGTCCATGCCCCAGCCGGGGCCGTGCTGAGGGCGGGGGAGCCAGCGGCCTGCTCCCCAACCACCATCACCCTCCTGGCCCCCGAGGAGGCCTCTTTGAAGACTTTGCTTGCTAGGATGGTGCTGTGTCTAAAAAGACCCAGGAGTCTGGAACCCCTCCCAGGATCTCCAACAGTCTCCCCCTGCTCCCGGGACACAAGGCCTGGGAGCAGCCCAAGGGGAGAGGGAGAGGGCGGTGCTCACTGGGAGGGTGGGGACTCAGCTCAGGCTTTCACCAGCTCTGGTGCCAGCGGCTTCGCACAAGGGTCCTTCTTGTCCAACCCCCCCCCCCACGCCCAGGCTGCTGCCCAGGGAGGGCTGGAGGGGAGGGAAGGAGTGGAGCGAGGGAGGTGGAAGAAGGGGCCCACCCCAGTAGGTGTGGAACCCCCTGTACATTTGTATATATTTAGGGAGGACAGGGTGGGGGTGGGGGTACAGATATAGAAGGTGGGTGGGGCTATGGGGGTGGGTGATTCAGGGACAGCCAGGGTCCCAGCCCTAGAATGTCAGCAGGAGAGGGAGAACCCCCAGGACTCAGGAGTGCTGGGCTGGTCCTACTTCCTGTCCCTCTCCAGGCCCAGCTCCCCTTTTGGCAGGGGGACTGGGTGGCCCAGCAGGCCTGGCCCAGCTCCCAATTCCCCCTGCCCCAACCCCACCTCCAGAGTCCCCTCCACAGGGCGCAGGCTGACCCGTTAGACCTTGGCTGAGCTTGGGGGTGGGGAAGGGAGCCTTCTCGATGGGTCTCTTGGCCTCCGGTCTGGTTTTATGAAGTGCTGACGAAACAGAATAAAGAGGCATAAAGTATTCTCTGTGTGACTGTATGACCAAGCTGGGGCAGGGCTGGGCAAAGGCATGGCTTGGTCCCCAGGAAAAGGAAACCCGGGCTGCAGGCAGCCAGGACAAGGGAACCTCCATCGTCACCGCCAGCCCTCCCCATCCCCCCCAGCCACCTTTTGAAAACTCAGAGTCACGAGTCCACACTCAGCCAGTTTATTAAAGGCAGGGAGCTTCATCCAGGTCCAGAAGGGAGAAGCTGGGAGATACCCCACCGTCTTCTCTCAGCTCCCCTCTTCCCCAAACACTCATCTACAGCCCAGCCCCCAGGAGGCCCTAGGAGATGGGGCTGGCGTCGTCGGGCAGACAGCACTGCATAAATACTCAAGAGGCCACAGCCTGAATCAGCAGCGTCAAGGGGGGCAGGGAGACCAGGTGTAGGGCAGGAAGGGGTGGCTCCAGAGGTACCTCCCCCGGGGTCTGTCCTGAGCCCGAGGACCCACAAAGCTAGAGAGAGGGGGCCCGCGGGCTGCCCTGGGGTCTGAGGCTGCGGCCAGCCCTGTCCGGCGAGGCTGGCAGGTGGCTCTGGGTTGTTGGGGAGGAAGGGCGGGGGTGCTGCCATGCCAGGGTTCTGGGGGGCAGGGCGGGATCAGGTGCTGTTGCCCTGCTCCTGCTCGAAGAGCAGCATGGCCAGCTGGGTGCGGGAGCCCAGGCCCTCCAGCTCGCTCTGGCGGCAGCGGTGGTACAGGTCCTCGCTGAGCCGCGCGCTGCACGTCTGGGCCCGGTAGCGCTGCAGCAGCGCGGGCTCCACGGCCCGCAGCACGTGCAGGCCGGAGAAGCGCAGGAACAGCTCGTACACGTCCATGCTCTCCAGCAGCTCCTCCTCCTGCTCGGAGGCCGCCGCCAGCCGCCCGCGGGCCGCCACGTAGTCGGAGTTGTAGAAGCAGGCCTCGTTGGCCGCCTGGCGATCAAAGCGGCCCGTGTCTCGGCCCAGCTCCGGGGGCCCGGGGCCCTGCGGGGGGGCCACGGCCGGGTGGAAGGCCTGGAAGTGCATGGGAAAGAAGGCCTGCCAGCCGGAGATGGCGTGCATGCGGCAGCGGTTCAGGAAGTCGGGCGTGAGTACCGTGTCCGGCCCGGCCAGCAGGAACAGCGTGTCCAGCGGGTGCTTCTTGGAGAGCAGATCCATGAGGCGCAGCGGTGAGGGCGCAGCCGTCTGCACACTGAGCCAGGGCACCCGGGCGCCGGGGAAACGTCGCTCCAGTTCAGCCACTTGGGCCTTGACAGGTGCAAAGACATCTGCGTGGGCCGCCCGCTGGGCCTGTCGGGGCTCGTACAGGAGCAGCAGGGTCAAGGCGGCCGCCGTGTCGCCGGGCTCCAGCGCGGCCGCGGCAAAGGCCTCCAGGAAGCCAGGGGCCAGGTCACGCTCGGCCGCAGCCAGGGGCAGTAACACGGTGAGACGCGAGGCCTCCGTGACATAGGGCACAGGCAAGATCTCCACGCGGCTCAGGGGCCGCAGCAGCTGCACCCGGCGGGTGAGGGGCCGGCGGCCACCCTGGGGGGTCAGCACCTCCAGCTGTAAGTCCAGTGTGTACTCCATGCCCCGGGCAGGATCAAAGCGTCGGTAGCCATTAACCAGCTGCTGCTTCTGGAGCCGCAGCGCTGGATGGTAGCGACGATTGAGCTCTTCCAGGGCTGCCCCCAGAACGTCAGCCACATCGGCCCGGTCGGCCCCTCGCAGCGGGCACCGGGGCGAACCATCAGCACAGGAGAAAGCATGCTGCTCTGTGAAATAGTCCCAGCGCAGCACCTCAAAGCGGGAGGCCGGGCGGGATGGTGCTGGAATCCCCACGGGCCAGGCGGCTGCCCGCTCCCCATCAGCGGCCAGATGGCTGGTGTTCTGGATCTCCCACTAGGTTGGAGAAAGAGACCATGAGCGAGGCAAAGACCATGAGGGCCAGCACACAGCTGCAGGACTAAGCAGTCAGCAGGTGCTACTTGGGATGGCTCCCCAGTCCCCTGCCAACCTCAGCTATCCCCAGGCCCCCACCTATCCTTTCCCCAGACTGGGGCCAGCCTAAGAGTTAAAGGGAAGTTTCTAGAGGACCTTCTTAGAAAAGGCAGAAACAAACAGGGATGGGGAAGCTGGTTTGTACTTGGACTCTAGTGCTAGTTTTCTGTTTTGTTTTTTTAAAGATTTTATTTATTTATTTGACAGAGAGAGAGCATGAGCATAAGCACAAGCATAATCAGAGGGAGCGGCAGGCAGAGGCAGAGTGACAGGGAGAAGCAGACTCCCCACTGAGCAAGGAGCCTGATGTGGGTCTCGATCCCAGGACCCGGGGATCACGAACCAAGCCGAAGGCAGACACCCAACTGACTGAGCCACCCAGGCGCCCCTCTGGGATCTCTTAAGATGTCTCAGGACCTGTCCTCTCTATTCCCCAGGCCCAGACCATACCTGCAGCTCCTGGATCTCCTGGTATGTGCGTTCCAGTTCAGCTCGGGCAAAAGCTTTGTGCAGCTGGTACATATGTAGGGGGTCACGCACAGGGTGGGCTGTCAGGGCGCTGCGGAAACGGGGGTCTCCTTCCTGCACATGCTCCCCAGGGCTCAGCTCCAGGTAGCTATAGTGGACTCCCTGGAGACAGAAAGGGAAGGAGTAATGGGAGGAGTAATGGGACAGCCTCCCCCCCCCCCCCGTATGTGCCTCATCTTCCCATCCTATGACCTGTTGTGGACTTGGGAGTCGGAATTACTGGGTTTAAGTCTACCTTGACCAGTTGTGAGGTTGTGGGACTTTGGGCAAGCCTCTATTAGCTCATCTGTGAAATGGGCATATGTATCCTATCTCAGAGCTGTCCAGGGGCTCAAATAAAATAATAGCCAACACTGAACACCCACTACGTGCAAGGCTCCCTTATTTTCTCTAATCCTGGTATCAACCCTGAGCAATAGTTATTTTCATTGGTCTCAAGGAGGGTACCAAAGTTCAGGAGATGTAGTGATTTACCCCAGGTTACAGGGAGAGAGAGTGACAGCACTGGCATGGAAAACCCAGCGCTATTATTTCCAACTACCCCCTCGCCTCTAAGGGCCAAGGGCACAAGCTCAGACGGGGGGTGCCAGTGGGGCGGCTTATCTGCCCACCTCGTGGTCGCCGGTACAGCCCACCCCGGTGGCATCGAGGATGCAGCGCCCCAGCCACTCATCCGGGCGCGCACTGACGATGTCGTTGCGGCAGCTTTCCAGGTGGGGGCGCAGCAGCTGCAGCAGTGTGCGAGACAGCAGCACCCCAAAGCCGCCGTGGCAGTAGCGGCCTGGGGCGGGCTCTCCCCCGATGAAGTCCTGCGGCCGGCCCAGATAGAGGTGGGCGGCGGCTGCCAGGCTGAGACGGCCGGCTAGGCGAGCCAGTCCATGTGCCTCAGTGTAGGTGGCATCAGGCACTATGAAGAACCAGTCAAAGTCATCACCGTGTTGCTCCAGTAGGTGGCGCAGCGCCAGGTGCAGGTGCCCGATGGGCCGCTCCTCGCCCAGCGTCACCACTGCCATGCCCGGTGGTACCCGGCGGCCCCGAGAGCCGGTCAGGAACACCACACGCTCTAGTCGGTGCCCCAGCGTGCGGTTCACAGCCACACCCAGTGTGGGCAACGTGGCTTGTGAGGTCAGCACAGCCACAAGCAGCTTCTGCCTGATGCCCAGCTCTGTGCTGATGTATCGGGTCCTGGGGGAGAAGAGGGCACAAGGTTATCAAAAAGACAACAGGGCAGGCAGGGGAGAGCACACATAGGCCCTGGCAGGTCACATCCTCTCTGGGCCTGTTTCTTCCCCTATGCATAGGATAAGGATAACAACCCTCTCCCAGGGGTCATGAGGATTTACCTGAAATATTGGCCTTACCTACACAGTGCTTTGGGGAGATGGCAATATCCACGCAGATAAGAGATACATTGTGGGTCTGATTCTGTTTCACCACTTAGCAGTTGTGTCCTTGAGCAAGTAATTTACCCTACCTGAGCTTCACTCAGTAGCCCGCTCTGTAAAAAGGGGTTGATTGTATCTAATCAAAGCACTTAGCCAAGTGCTCAGCACAGCGGTATTCCACACACCGCACATATACTGATTTCTATATAAATACGCCATTATACCACAAATACATCACACAAATGATATAAAGGAATATATGGCATAGGAATGTATTGAGTGTGTTTGGGACAAGGGCAAACTAGCTCAGGGGTTCCAGTAACTTATCTTCCATAATGCAGAAGGTAAGTTGCAAAACTGAAATTTGAACTCCGTGTTACTTAGAAGAAAATTATTTCGGCTCATGGGCAGAGGCATTAATGCGATGGGTACCTCACCCCTCCCCCACAAATCTCATCCTGAGGTGTCCCACCCAGGGACAAAAGAAACAGGTAAATCCTAGTTTTCTCTTTTCTCTTTCCCTCTCTTTATGCACCCACCCTATATACTAGTCATTTCTCGAAACCCAGCAGCCCAATCAGGGAGCTAATAGGATCTATGAGGGACCATGGCGTGGGGTCGAGCCAGTTTACGACAGAGGAGGGCAAGTTCAGCCCAGGCCTGGACGGGGCCCAGAAAGGGCTTCCGATGGGTTCCACAGCTCCCGGGGAAGCAGGGCCATCGGAAGTTATCCGGGCCAAAGACTTCCTGGCCGGCGGGCCCCTTCCTTCCGGAGCCTGACCCAGCCTCCGGCGGCCTCCCCGGCGCGCCCGTCCCTGCCGGTGCCCAGGGGGTGGGGCTGGCGGGGCTGATCCCTACCTGACGGCCTTTTTGGCGGCCTGGCCAGGCTGTGCAGGATGGTAGGGCAAGACACGCGGCTCCCAGTTCTCCGCGGCGCCTGCGCCGGCCCCGGGCCTCTCGCGCTCCGCTCCGGGCTGCACTGAGTTGGGCCGGCGCGCCGCGTTGGTGTTACCGCGCGGTGGCAGCTCAGAATCTCCGGGTTGGGGCGGCCCTGGGCCGCACGGCTCCTCCACCCAGGTGACGCTGAGCAGGCTCAGAGTGAAGCCCAGGGAGATGCCCACGGCCACGGGCCCTGCGGGCCGCAGCACCGACAGCAGCAGCGATGCCCGCATGGCGCCGGGACCGCGGGCCCCCGGCCGCGAAGCAGCCCCACAGCAGCCAGAGGAAGCTCCGAGGGGGCGGGACCGGGGAGGGGGCGGATCCGGAGGGCCCGGGCCAAGCGGGCGGGCCCGCTCCCTCCCCACCGACTTGGCCCTAGTCGAATCCCCTGCGCCACGCTCGGATCCTCCTCGGTGCGGCGCAGGGTCCCAGCGCTCGCGCGGGAGCCTCGGCCCCGGCCGCCGCTGTCCGACGTGTCACTGCGAGGTCCCCGCCCCGGGGGTGGGGTCTCGGGCCCCAGCTACCGGAGACGGAGCAGAAGGGGGAGGTTAAAGGGGAAGGACCCCCGGAAGTGCCCCCTCCTCAGTGAGGGTGAGGGAAACGCCGGGGGCGGAGTCCCCTGCCTCCCCGGCGTGGTTGGTGCGTCCCGGGTGACGTCAGAAGCAGCCCGCCCCTGCCTGGATGGTGCGCCCTGAGTGACGTCAGGAGCAGAGGCCGGAGCTGTCCATCAGCACCAAAGGCCGCGGGCGGGCTCAGGGCATGGGGCCGCGGCTCTGGGGCAGCCCGAGACCCTGCTCCTGCTCCTTTCCCTTCCCCAGGCGCAGCCTGAGTCCCCAGACTCCGCGGGACTGGAGTGCCAGCCGGTGTTGGAGGCGGAGCAGCGACGCCGCCGCACAGAGACCAGTCCCTCCGGCCCAGCAGCCCCCTTCCCCGCACGGAGGACTTTTCCCGGACCCCAGTCAGCTGGGGCCTCTGGCGCTCCGCCACTCCGGCCCCTCCAGCCCCTGCACGGCCTCTTTCGCTCAGAAGCTCAGGTCGCCTCCAGCCCAGGTAGATCTTGGACAATCCCAGATTTAGCCGCCCACAGAGGAGTCTCCTGGCTGCCTCCTTCTTACCGGCAGCACACTGCCCTCCTCTTCCCTCCACCCAGTGTCCCTTTTAACTTCTTCATCCAGGCCTCCTTTAGCCAGGCACTTTGTTTCCCTTTGTCTTTTGCTCCACTTCAGAAATGCTTCCAGAGCTGCATGATCTGGGCACCACTCCTTTGTCCACTGGTGTCCTTGCCTGGCTCTCCCATTCCCATTCTTGCCCCCATCCTGGTGGAGACCCAGGACTCCTCCTTGACCCCAACTTCCTCTCTGTCAGGCTGACCTGGGAGGGTGACTCCCTTCCATTCCCAGCACTATGCCAGGCACTGTGGCGACACTGCGGTTCCAGCTGCTGCCCCCCGAGCCAGATGATGCCTTCTGGGGTGCACCCTGTGAGCAGCCCATGGAGCGCAGGTACCAGGCACTGCCGGCCCTCGTCTGCATCATGTGCTGTCTGTTTGGAGTCGTCTACTGCTTCTTCGGTGAGACCCCTATCTCATCCCTCATCTGGGCTCCCTACTAGTTCCCCAAATTATTTCTCTAGCCCCCCCCAAATCTTCTCCAGAACACCACCACCACCACCATGAATAGCTATCTTTCTTTTCTCTTTCTTTCATCCCACACATGTTCATGGATCATCTAGACTCTAGATCCTAGAAAACACAGTTTTTTTAATTAGGCATGCTTGAACTTGAAACTGGCTCTGCACCTTACTAATTGTTATACCTTAGCACATGACTGTCTGAGGCTCAGTTTTCTCATCTGAACAGTGGGGACAATGATACTTGTCTCACATAGAGTTGTTGTGAAAAGAGTGGACACTCAATAAATAGCAGCTATTGTGGTGAAGATGTGTTTGGGCCACTGTGCTAGGTAGGTACTGAAAACATTTAGCAGGGTGATTGAACATAGTCTACCATGGGGCATATTGTCCGATAGGGGAGAGACTTCTGGAACATTTGCCCCTGTAATACATGTTAGGGTGAGCTAGACAGTAGTCACGTACATGGAGTTGGCCGACAAGGCAGGCTCTAGTAATCAGGGCTGCTGTGAACGGTTGTATCAGACAGGCACTGCACAGGGAGTTCAGCTGAATAGGTAACTGGGGGCTGATATCCAGGCAACGCTCCATTGCCAAACTCTAGGCCTTGGCACAGGCCACTTTGCCTAGAGGAAGACACGACTTTTTCTAATTTGCACAAAGGTGCCAGATGGGCTAGTGAAGGAAATGCCCGATGACTACAGCAAGAGTTACAGGATTTCAGAGAGGGGAGCAAGCTCCATGGGCTGGGGGCCTCCAGGGGGAGCATTATAGGCAACTGGAGGAAGTACAAAGGAGGCACGGAGGCCTGGATTCCAGGCTGGGCAGAGGTGCCGTGAGACTGATGCTCTGCAGCCTTTACACCTCCCCCTACAATAGGTGTGTAGTAGGCACAGATGGGAGCCAGATGGTCCCTCCCATTCCACCCCCAAACTCTAGGCTGAACAACTGCAGAATGAGCAAGACGAAGTGCCCTTCTAAGGGTTCAGGACACATTCTGGGTCTCCAAGGAGCCTGTCACCTCATGTCCTCCACTACCCATATCCACTCCCTTTGCAGTTTCTCAGTGCAGCCTGACATTCCCTCTCTTGGGCTTCCCTGCCACCCTGCCCTCCTCGGATGCCCTCATTCCCAGGCTCTTGGACTCTGAGCCCTTGTGAATGCCCTAGTCCTCTTTCTAACCCCAGAACCTCCTGGACACTGGTGCCTCCCCTCATTCCTAAAACTCAATCTCCTCTTTATAAACTTTCTCTTTGGTGCTCCCTGACCCCTTGACCTCCATATCTGACTTCCATCTTCCCAACTGTTCAGTATCTACAAGTCCCTCACCCTTCCAGGTACTCTTAATGGGTATAACTTCCATTTTGCTGAAACTCCATGACCACTGTTTCCCTCTATAATCCTCTTTGACACCCTATGACCTAGTGATCCCCAACCACCTCGTTATCTCATTACCTCCCATCCCTCTGTCTCCATTACTCCTAACACTTTGATCCCTGTGATGCCATTGTCTGCCACTCCCCCCCCCATGATCTCCCATTTCTCTGGCCTCAATATTACCCCCTCTCAGAAACCCTTTAATACTCTCAACGATTCCATGTCTGTCAATTCCCCTACTTGCAATGACCTCATCTACTGGAACCCCTCCCCAGTAGCCCTGCTTCTCCATTCTCTTTGTCGTGTTCTAATAATGTCATCTCTCTGAAGCCCTGTGACCCCTCACAGACCTCATCTTTCTGAACCTGTGTGACCCTCATCTCTCAAGTTCTTTCTTTCTTTTTTTTTTTAAGATTTTTTATTTATTTATTCGACAGAGATAGAGACAGCCAGCGAGAGAGGGAACACAAGCAGGGGGAGTGGGAGAGGAAGAAGCAGGCTCATAGTAGAGGAGCCTGACGTGGGGGCTCGATCCTATAACGCCGGGATCACGCCCTGAGCCGAAGGCAGACGCTTAACCGCTGTGCCACCCAGGAGCCCCCTCTCAAGTTCTTTCTGACTTCTAAATCCCTCATCTCTCTGAACAATCCCTCCCAAGGCCAGGATGAGTCTAATTGCTGATCCCTTGTGACTCCAATGACCTCTCTCTCTGACCCCTATGATTTCAAAGATCCTAATGACCCTATCACTGATTCACTCTTGACTCCAATGATTTATCTGACTTCTCTGACCCTCAGAGACCCAATGCTTATCTCAACAACTCTATCTCTCTGTTTTCCCCGTGACTCCCAGTGACCTATCTCTCTGACCTGCCTTGACCTCAGTGGTCCCATCACTGATGCCCTCAGGACCCCAGTGACCCCCAAGTCTCTGATCTTAGTGTCCTGCTCCAGTTCCCCTGTGATTCCATGTCCATGAACCCTCCAATCTCCTGCCTGGAGCCCGGTGACCTGATTTTGGCCCCTCACGAGCCCTTGTTCCCCTCCAGGTTACCGCTGCTTCAAGGCAGTGCTCTTCCTCACTGGGTTGCTGTTTGGCTCGGTGGTCATCTTCCTGCTGTGCTACCGAGAGCGGGTGCTGGAGACGCAGCTGAGTGCTGGGGCAAGTGCGGGCATCGCACTGGGCATTGGGCTGCTCTGCGGGCTGGTGGCCATGCTGGTGCGCAGCGTGGGCCTTTTCCTGGTTGGGCTGCTGCTCGGTCTGCTGCTCGCTGCTGCCACCCTGCTGGGCTCCGCGCCCTACTACCAGCCTGGCTCTGTGTGGGGCCCACTAGGGCTGCTGCTGGGGGGTGGCCTACTCTGTGCCCTGCTCACGCTGCGCTGGCCCCGGCCACTCACCACCCTGGCCACCGCCGTGACTGGTGCTGCGCTCATTGCCACTGCCGCCGACTACTTTGCTGAGCTGCTGCTGCTGGGGCGCTATGCGGTGGAGCGACTGCGTGCCGCCCCGGTACCCCCCCTCTGCTGGCGGAGCTGGGCCCTGCTGGCACTTTGGCCCCTGCTCAGCCTGATGGGCGTTCTGGTGCAGTGGCGGGTGACGGCCGAGGGGGACTCCCACACGGAAGGTGAGAGGGCCCAGGCCAGGGTGGGTGAGAGAGAAATGAGTGGCTAGGGATGGGTTGGGGGACGGAGAGAATGGAGTGTGGGGGAAGATGCCGTGCACACCAAAGGCCTCAATAGTGTTGGAGAGCTGACTGGCTCAGGGTCTGGGAAGACAGGGGTCTGTGGCGAGCCCATTTCAGGCACAGGGAGTCCAACAGAAAAGGTCTTTGCCCTCGTGGGATTACATTCAGGTGGAGGGAGACAGACAATAGCATGCAAACACTAGATAATTCCAGCTCTGGAGTTGTATGAAAGAGATATGCAGGGCAGTGTGGACAAGTGACTTAGAGAGGCTATTACAGATAGGCTGGAAAGGGAAGGCCACCGGGAAGAGGTGACATTTAAGGAGAGTGCTGAAGGATAAGAGGCCACATGCAAGGGGCTAGAAAAGAGGGAACAGCAAGGGCAGGTCCCCAGTAGGGAAGAGCTTGGCTTGCTGAGGAAGTGGGCTGGAGTGTGGTGGGTGGAGACATGCTGTTTGTGCGGGCCCTGCGGGCCAGGATGAGGACTCTGGATTTTACCAGGAAGGCAATGTGATGCTATTGTAGGTTTAAAGCCGGGGGGATATAATCTCATTTAGGGTTTGGGATGCTCCCTCGCCGCAAGTGTAGAAAACATCAGGGAGGGCAAATGTAGAGGGCAGACCAGTGAGAAGGAGGCAGTAGTTGTCCGGTTGAGAGAGGATGACAGCTGGTTTAGGTGAGTCACCTGGGGCTCAGGGTGGGGAAAGGGATAACAGGTGGAGAGGGAGTACTTAGAAGTCTAGGAATCTTCCATATGACCCTCGGAAGAATAAAACAACTATGAGAAGTCCCATCTGGGAGGTGGGAAACCAGGAAAGGAAGGGGGGGGTGGGAGGTCACAGAAGAAGGGAATCTGGAAGCCTGGAGCCCTCGGGTAGGGTGGATCAGGGAGGCTTGGGGGAGACAAGGCACGTGGGCCTGTGAGACCCTTCTCTGCCCGTCCCCTCACAGTGGTCATCAGCCGGCAACGGCGACGCGTGCAGCTAATGCGGATTCGGCAGCAGGAGGAGCGCAAGGAGAAGCGGAGGAAGAAGAGACCCCCTCGGGCACCCCCCAGAGGTCCCCGGGCTCCTCCAAGGCCTGGGCCCCCTGACCCAGCTTATCGGCGCAGGCCGGTGCCCATCAAACGCTTCAACGGAGATGTCCTCTCCCCGGTGAGCACCCCAAGCCTCTCCAGCCCAAACAGGGGAGAAAGAAGTGCTGCAGACTCTGTCCCAGCAGGACTGGGTCCTCCCAGGGGCTGATCACTATCTTGGAGACCTAGCATTTTTCTATCTGTTATAACCCCTGCCCGACTAGCCTGACGGGTCCAGCTCTAGGACTGGGGGAAAGGTGGCCTGAGTACGAATATTAATGAGGTATGGTAGGGGGTAGGGTCTCAGGGCTGTGGACTCCGGGTGTGGCGAGGTCCTGGGCCTGAGGCAGCCTGGGGTGAGTCTCAGGCTGTGGGGTGCAGGAACAGGAGGTCAGCCTGAGGTGGTGCTCCGGGCAGGGTCTGCAGGGCCTCTCTCACACCTGTCTTCCTCTCCCACAGAGTTACATCCAGAGCTTCCGGGACCGGCAGACAGGGAGCTCCCTGAGCTCCTTCATGGCCTCGCCCACAGATGCGGACTATGAGTATGGGTCTCGGGGGCCACTGACGGCCTGCTCAGGGCCCCCCGTGCGGGTATAGCAGTCCTGCTGCTCCTGTCCACCTAGACTCTACGGTCACCAGCTCTGCCGGCTTGGGGAGGCCTGCTGGGCCACCACCCAGCCCGCCTGGCCTTGTGGCCTTTGGCTGTCCCTCTCCCCACCCTGAAGAGGGCTGACCTGGCTACCAGAAGGGAGAATCTGACTCAGGCTAGCCCTGGCCTAAGGGGAAAGCCTCCTCCCAAGCTCCAGAGGGGCTCCTGAGGGATGCGGGGTGTCAGCCCCATTGGGGTGTGCTCAGGGTTGTGAGTGTGTCGCCTGTGTGTGTGTGTGTGTGTGTGTGTGTATGGAGGGTGGGCTTGGAGGGGACACTGGGACCCTTGCCTTAGATTTCTGATTGGTAGGGCTTGTCTAAGTTTGGCCCTGCCTCCTCTCCCACTGCTGGGGTCCCACAGGCCACTCTCCTGCATGTCGAAGTGGAGGCGGTCTGCCTTCCTCCCCTATCGCTCCGCCTCTCAACCACACTCATCTAAGGCTTCTTGTCCTCGCCCATGGGGCAAACCGGCAGCACCCCTCGCCCTGGTCCCCTGTCCTCTGCAAAGCCACCAGCCCAAGGGCAGTGGCAGGGGAGGGGGCGGGGGGTGCTACTTTGGGCTGGGTTAGGGAGAGGGGCTGGGGGGAGGGGGCTTCAATGCACGGTGCATGTCTGGTGTCTGTCACGCCACCCTGGACACCTCATGCTTCTGTCTCCCCTCACCCCACCCTGTTTTACATATTTTATAAATGTGCCAAACTGTGCGGTTTCTGCCAGGAGTGGTGGTGCTCTTCAGTGGCTGGCACCTTCAGGGGCCAAACTGGAAGCGTTGTAGCCTCTGGTGTCCTATGTCACTTACTACACAGGGGCCCCCAGCAACTTCTGCCCTCCTACATCACACAGAGAGCCAGGGAAAAGGACTGTACCACTTTATTGTCTACCAACACCTCTGGTTCCCCTGCCCCCCACCCCTGCCCAGGGTACGGGCACACGCCTTCCAAGCCGTCCGAGGGCACCTGCCTGGCCTGGTTCGGTCCTCCTAGCTACCTGCAGAGGAATGACTTGGCGTGGGGCTGGGGAGAGAGTGGGCACCACCATCCTCTCCCCTGGCAGAGCCTGGGCACCCATGCCAGGGAGAGCTGGGTCCTCCCCCTCTGTCCCACCCTTTCTGGGCTTCTGTCAGGGATATCTGTGGGGGCAGGAAAGCAGGGGTCAGCCCCCAGTTAGGGGTGGGGCAAGGCCCGAATCTGGAGGAAATGCAGGAGGATGGAACATGTCTATGGAAGAGGAAGGAAATGGGACTAACTCAGGAGCCCTCTGCCCAGACTGATGTGGATGGGCCGAAGGCAGCTGGGCAGAGAGCAGGAGGGGGATGAGAGGCTGGTGGGGGCACAGACCAAGGGGCCACTAGGTGGGAAGGAGAGGAACTAGGGTACAAATGGGGCATTCAAGAGAGCAACGTGGTCCAGAGGCAGGAGGGAGCGAGAAGCCTGAACAGGAAAGGGCATAGAAAGGTGGGACCAGCTGACCTGAAGCAAACGGTTCCTGTGGAGAACACAGGGCTCCCTCCTCTCCTCAGCCCCTCCCCACTCTCCACCTCCAATACACCCCAGAACCAACTGGCCATCCCAAGTCCTGGAAAACCCTCTGGTAAGTGTGTCTCAGCCCCCCAGCTCCCAGGCAACCCCTCCTTCCTGGCCAGCCAGCCTGCCCCTCTGACCTCTACCCAGTCAGCTTCACTCACCCTCTACCAGCAACCGTGTGTGGGCGCTGTCCTGGCCGGCCTGGCAGCTGTAGGTGCCCTGGTCCTCAGGTCGCACGTCATGGATGACCAGGCTGTGGGTGGGGCCGTGGCTGCGCAGGTCATACTTGTCTCCTGGGCACAGCTCGACCCCCTCCCGCAACCAGCACACGTGGCTCCCTGAGCGGGACACAGTCACCTCCAGCACCGCCCTGCGGCCGACCAGAACCGTCTTCTCTCGAGGGGGGCGGCGGCACATCTGGAGAGGCAGTGCTGGGGGTGAGGACGAGGGCTTAAGTTAATAGGGACACGCAGGGCCCCCAGGAGGAGAGACGCATCTTCCCTCCCCCTGCAGCCTCCACTCCTAGTCTCAGACCTCTATGGCACCAGCCCCTTCCTCTGTACCCCTAACCCAAAGTCTCCTCCTCCCCAGGAAACGCACTGCCCTCTGTGACCCTCCCCAGAAGAAGAGTCCCTCGAGGAAGGGACGTGGGGAGGCAGCGTTCCCAGGACCCGCCGCCAGCCTGCCAGTCCCGGGGGTAGATGATGACCACTCCCAACCATCCCTCCCCAGTTGCTTACCCTCCACCTCCAGCTGAGCCACGGACTGGGCGGGTCCCGCCTGGAAGCGGACCTCACCGGCGTCCTCCGGGCGCAGCTCGCTCAGCACCAGAATATGTTTCTTCCCTGGGGAGGGGAGGGAGGCGCTAAGCGAGGCAGGAGCGGCCACTGGGGAAGGTTCGGGGATGAGGGTGGGCCGAAGTAGGTCCCCGGGTCGGTTTGGACGCGGCAAATGTGCGCTGGGCTGGGCAGAATTGGGATGCTGAAGGGAAAGAGGAGTGGTCCAGGACCGAGGGCTCAGAGCTGGGGACCCGGGAAAGACCGGGAGACTGCTCGTTGGGCTATGGGGCGGGACCCACTCGAGCCGGAGGCGGGGCTTATCCTAGTAGGGCGGGGTCTGTCTGAGCCAGGGGCGGGGCAGCAAGAGACCAGAGCGCGAAGAAAGTCGGCCAGACCTTCCTGTCGGATGCGGACGTGGCCTCCCGGTCTCAGCGGACGGCCTCCGAGCTCCCAGCTCCCCGTGGTCTCGACCTCCGACACGGTGCACTCGAACGTGGCGCCGTCACCTTCGCGGGCGCGAACCGACCGGAGTTCGGAGAGTACAGACACGTCGCGCTCTGGGGCGGAGCGGGAGGCGTGAGGCGGGGGCGGGGCGGACTCCGACCACGCCCACACTCCGCCCCTCTCTCTGGAGGCGCAGGAGTCAGTCCAGGGCGAGTCGGGTCCGCAGCCCCGGCGCCCACAGCAGTACCCTGCCCGAGCAGCGCCCGGTACCCACCGCGCACGACCAGGCGGACGGGCCCGGCGCGAGCCGTCCCCACTGCACAGCTATAGGTCCCGGCGTCCAAGGGGCCGCAGCGCCGCAGCTGGAGGAGGCGACGCGTGCCGAGGGCCTGGAGCCTGAGCCGAGGGCTGGGGGTGAGCGGGCGCCCGTCCTAGGGGCGAGAGTTGCAGGTCAGAGTGAACTCGACTGGGTGGCGGCGGCGCCCTCTGTTGATGTCAAGCGGTTTCCAGGCGCGTTTATGCCTTTCTGGCTCTCAAGTTGGGATCCGGTTGTCCCAAGCCTTCCGGAAGCCAGGAGCCTCATTGGGAAAGCATCCCCCTTGGGGACGTTAGGGCTCTACCCCTTTTGTCTGCCCCTGGGCAATACTTCACCCTACTGAGCCTCAGGCTTCTTAGAAATAACACTGAATCAGAAAGAACGAATTCTCAACATTTGCTGCAACATGGACGGCACTGGAGGAGATAATGCTAAGCGAAATAAGTCAAGCAGAAAGACAATTATCATATGATTTCTCTCATCTATGGAACATAAGAACTAGGATGATCGGTAGGGGAAGAAAGGGATAAAGAAGGGGGGGTAATCAGAAGGGGGAATGAAGCATGGGAGACTATGGACTCTGAGAAACAAACTGAGGGCTTCAGAGGGGAGGGGGGTGGGGGAATGGGATAGACTGGTGATGGGTAGTAAGGAGGGCACGTATTGCATGGTGCACTGGGTGTTATACGCAACTAATGAATCATTGAACTTTACATCGGAAACCGGGGATGTACTGTATGGTGACTAACATAATATAATAAAAAATCATTAAAAAAAAAGGAAAAAAGAAATAACACTGAGATAGCAAAAGGGCTGTTGTAAGGATTAGAGGGTTAAGTGTAAAGTAAAAGGAAATCTGAGCACAGTGCCAGACACACCCGTTCAGTAAATGTTAGTTGTTTCCATTTGGGGCCTTATTATTACTGTCCTTATGATGCCAAGGTGGGCTGGGCTCTGACCTTCTCCCAGGTGACATCAACCAAGGCCTGGGAAAGCTCGCACTCCAATGTAGCTGTGTCTCCCTCGGTCACCTCTAGGTCCTGCAGCCCCCGCACAATGGTCACTGGGGCCTCTGGGAGTGGGAGAAGGGAGACACACTTGGGTACAGGGGTCAGTGGCGGACACATTTAGGAAAGGTGATCAGTGGAGGCCACTAGTGGGGGTGTGTGTGCTGGGACAAGCGGTCCAAGTGGGATGCTGGTCAGTGGAGGACACAACAGGGCCACAGGGATCAATGGGACAGGAGTGGCCAGCTAGGGGTGTCAGTGGGGGACATGCTGGGGCTAGAGGGGCGTGGGGGGCAACCAAAGCAGAGATGCCACTGGAGTCACCCATAGGCAAGCATGGTCGTAGGGACCACACTTGGCTGGAATGGACAGGTGAACTGGCCAGGGGGGACATGATGGGTTCAGAGGAGTAATGGGGTAACTCTAGAGCAGGTGTGGTCAGAGGGGAACATGGTGGGCTGGACAAATGGGGGACACTCAAGCAGAGCTGCTAGTGGGGTCACCCTTTGGCAGTTAGTGGATCACTGGGACTCGAGTGGCCAGAGGGCCCAGTGAGGCAGGCAGTGGGGTTCATGGCAGGCAGGTGTGGTCAGTGGGGCCACAGTCAGGCAGGCAGACAATAGGCACGCTCACGGTGGCACGGTCAGTGGTTCGCAGGGACTGAAAGGTCAATGGAGTCACGCTGGACGATCAGATGGGTCAGAGGAGTCACACTCATGCCGGGCAGCCTCTGGGGCCACACAGGGCCAAGCATCAGGGGTGTCACACTCTGACAGGCATGGTCAGTGGGCGCCACACAGGTAAGGGGATCAGTAGAATCACACTCAGGGCAGTCAGTAGGCAGCCAGTGGGCCCCGAATCCGCACCTCTCACAGTGAGTCTGGCCGCACAGCGCAGGGAATCCACAGTGAAGGAGACGCAGCCCGAGTCGGCTGGGCCCAGGCCACTGAGGACCAGGTGGTGAGTGCGGCTCTCAGCATGCATGTGGCACTTGGGCCCTGGCTGCAGCCGCACTCCACCCCGGGCCCACTCCCCAGTCACACCCTCCTGGGACAGCTCCAGCTGGAAGGTGGCACTGCCCCCCTCAGTGATGGTCACATCCTCCAGAGGCCGTAGCACCCTTAGCTGCTTCGCTGATTGGGGGAGATGGGGAGAGAGGGAGAATGAGGGCTCCAGCTCTGGGCAGGGGTTTTGAGGGCTCACACACCCCCTTGGCCCTGCCTGTACCTCCCCTAACACCCAAACAGAGCCCCTATGGAAAGAAGCCCAGTGCCAGGGAGAAAGGAGCACAGCTGGACAACTTGGGGGGAGGGGCTTATTGCTGTTAGAGGAGGGCACACATGAAGGGGATGTGCTGTGGTTAGAGGGTTGAGGAATCTGGGTGAGGGGTGCTGTGACACCGGAAGGAGCACAGAAATTGAAGTCAGATGCGCTGGGATTGGACCCCTGATCTGCCACATAGTTTGTGTGCTGTGTGACCTTTGGCAAACTGCTTGACCTCTCTGGGCCTTAGTTTTAGTTTTCCCAATTGTACAAGGTGAATAGCATTGAGACATGGGTTTATTGTGATTAAATGAATGACATGAATTAGAAGAGAATACTGATCAGCAACAGCAATCATTTACCAAGCTCTGTGTGGGCATTTTTTGTTATCTCCATGAAGGCTCCCAAAGACCCCTAAAGTAAGGATCAGCCCATTCTTTAGAGGACTTGGCTCAGAAAGGTTAAATAATTTGCATGAGGTCTCACAGTTAATAGAAAGCTCCAGCTTGCAGGGTGGGGTTGCTCTTTGCCACATGGGCCCATGTATCCTGGGGCGTGTGACTGAGGGATAACACGGCAGGTCTTTCTGGAGTGTAATATTTATGTTTACAGCAAAGCCAGTGTGGACATGACATGGAATGCAAAATCCACATGGACTTCTAGGGTACATAGAAAACACTAGAAAAGGAAAGCTTTGCTTTGGGCGGGCTGCTTCAAGTCACACTTCTGAAGGCTAGGCAGGGCTGACTTGCCTCAGTGGCGAGGGGCACTTTGGTGGGGGTCTGAGGGGCCCTGGGCCAGCCCGGAAAGGCTGTGCCAGGGGGCGGGCAATGCGTTAGGAGAGGACAGGACACTCACGCCTCACGCTGAGCCTGGCCAGGGTGCGATCGTGGTGGCTCTCACAGCCGTAGGTGCCCTGGTCAGCCAGCACAATGCCATGGATGAAGAGGCGGTAGACATGGCCATCCTGGGCCATGGACATGTGAGAGTCACGGGGTAAGGGCTCCCCACCTCGCACCCAGCGCACGGCCCCTGCTGCACCCACGCGGCCTGTCTCCACTTCAAGGCACACGTCCTGGCCTTCCTCGGCCCGCACATCCTGCAGGCGTCGCAGGAACAGGAGCTCCGTTTCTGGGGAGGAAGGGGGAGGGGGTCACAGAGCCTGACACACTGCTCCCTGGCCGATGACCCCTGGGCAGACGGACAAGTCTGCTAGGGCCAGGGTTGGGCGAACAGGGACAGGAGCCAAGGCCACTTCATCCCCATCAGGACCAGACCTCGAACGTGGAGCCGGGCGCTTGAGGCTGTGCCCCCTGCTCGGGCAGTCACGGTCCCTGCGTCGTCGAGCTGGCAGCCTCGCACAGTCAGCGTGCGGCTCGAACCATTCTGGCCTAGCTCTAGCTGGGGCCCTGGAGTGACAACGGCCCCGTTGCGTAGCCAGGTGACCTCGGCGTCTGGTGGGGAGACTTCACACCGAAACGTGGCATCATCCCCCTCGTGGACGGTGAGTGGTGTCAGCTCTGAGACCAGCTTTGCCAGCGGTGGTTCTGGGGGGTGGGGTCAGGCAGTGAGGTGGGTTGTGTCTTTCCCCCTCCCTCCTTTTCATCCTCTCCTGGGGGTACATCTCCCAGTTATTGGGAAGATCTTTCCTGAGGACCATGAGATCTTTCCAGCTCCCTGACCCTCCTAGCCACCTCCTCTCAATCTTGGCCTCCCTCCCTACCTCTCTGACTCCCTAACAGATCATTTACCATGGACCCTATTTCTCTTATTTAACTGTCACCATGGCCCTATAAGACAAGCACCGTCCCCCCACTTCAACGCTGGGGCTCAGGGATGTGAAACCACTTGCCAGTATCACACACCACTGGTAAGCAGAACCCGGATCGGAACCGGGGTGCATTGACTCCAGAGCCCCAGGTTTTAACCACGGGCTATGCCTGCTACTATAGAGAGGGTTCCTGAAAAAAGGAGGCCTGACCCCTCATCCCAGTAATAGTTGTGCATGCATTGGTTGGAGCCAGAGGTAGCAAGGAGGGGGTTGGGGGGTCAGGGGGTCCCGGGACGGTGCACAGGTGTGGTCTTTGGGGTGCCAGGGCCCACAGGGTGTGAGGGGTGCACTGTTACCTTCCACGCTGACGAGGAAGATGCGGCTGTCCTGGGGTGTGTCGCACAGGTACTCCCCAGCGTCCCTGCTCCGTGCCCCCCGCACCCGCAGCACCTGCCTTGCCCCGGCCTGCTCCAGCCGCACCCGCCCCTGGCTCGCCAGTCGCTCCCCGTCCTTGTACCAGCGCACAGGGCCCCCCGGCCCGGAGAGGTGCACCACCAGCTCTAGGTCCCCGCCTGGGGTGCTGCGAACCCTCGTCTGGGCTGCCTCGGGGGCCACCACCCGCATGGGGGGCTCTGTGGGGTCAGAGCGGGGGGTCACTGGGAGGGAGAGACCTGCGGGCTACGAGGGGGGCAGTGGGAAGCAAGATACTGAGACAGGTGGGTGAGGGATGGACAAGGCATGCTAGAGAATCGGTGGGGCGGGGGAGTCTCATACGGGTTTGGGGGTGCGGCTCTGTCAGGCCTTCTGCCCAGGCCATACTTACCAGCCACTTGGACGGTGAAGCTGAGGCTGGGAGCTCCTGGGGCTGTACCGGACTGGCAGGTGTAGAGGCCTGCGTGGGCCAGCTCTGCAGCCCGGATGCAAAGGAGGCGGCGGGGGCCCTCGGCCTGGAGCTCCAGGCCCTCGCCCTCCTGCACCGGGCTCCCGTTGTGACTCCAGACGACCAGGGCGCCAGCCCGGGACACTTCGCAGCTCAGCACCACCGGCTCCCCGGGGGCCACACAGAGGGGGGCAGGGGCTGCCTCGGGGGCGAGGAACTGGACTGGGGGCTCTGGACAGAGAGAGGAGCATGTGGGCTCAGGCTTACTACCCCCTCCTGCACCCAGGCTGGCGGGAAGCACCCACCAGCCAGGCTGACGTTGAAGGTGACGGCTTCGTCCCGCGTCTCGCACACGTACTCCCCGGCGTCCTCAGGCTGGGCGCAGGGCAGGGTCAGGGTGCGAGCAGGCCCCTCGGCTCCCAGCTGCAATGTGGCGGAGGCTTCTACCTCCAGCCCATCTTTGTACCAGCGCACCTGGGACCCGGCGGGGGCCACCTCACAGTGCAGCTCCACACGCCCCGGAGCCCCAAACTGCAGGTCCAGAGAGCGGGCTGCCGGGTGCACGATCCTCTCTGGCGGGGCTGCCGGACAGACAGAGGGAGCGGTGCTCAGGCTCAGCCAGCCGGCCTCTACCTGACTCGGCCCCTGGCTTCCCAGCCCTCCCTCCCCAGCGCAGCCCTTGCGACTACAAACCCATGGGCACTTGCTCTGTGCCAGGTGCTGCGCTAAGTGCACGCAGCTCTTTGCACAGTTACTCCCGACCCTCCCTAGGAGGGCACCGATGGTGGCTTCACTTTCCGGATGAGGACTCGAGGCCTCTTTAGAGGGAAGTGATTTGTGCAAGGTTCCATGGACAGAGAGAGGTAAAGCCAGACCTCGCTGGCCCCAATGCACACCCCTCCCTAAGTCACCCCCATTCCTTTTTCCTGCTTGGCCCCTGATGTACTATCATCACCTACTGGTTGTCTGTCCATCCTCACTAGAAATCAAGCTCCACGAATTCTAGCGGAAAATTGGAGGTTTGCTCTGACGGGCTTGCTACTCTGCCAGCATCAGAAGAGTGCTGAGCACACAGTAGTTGCTCAATAAATATTTGATGACTGAATGAATGCTCCTAACTGTTGGGCTCTCTCCACCAGGCCTCTAGTCACTGTCATGGCCTGATCTGGGCAAGCCAGTGCTGTCTGCTGGCTGAGAATGAGGAAGCTGGGGGAGGGGCAGGCTTCCTGGGGGCAGGTTGCGGGGGGCCCTAAGATTCAGGAAGTGAGAAGGTTGGGTGTCTGTCTCTTAGACTCCTGCCTCTCTAGCTCCCCAGGGTGCCCAGAGACTGCCCACCTGTGACGGTGACGGTGAAGAAGGCTGAGTCATCTCCGGCGTCACACACGAACTCGCCCCCCTGCTCGGGCTGGGCGGCGGGCAGCACCAGGCGGCGGTGCAGCCCGTCACTCTCCAGCACCAGGGCCTCGCTCTCCTCCACCTCCAGCCCATCCTTGTACCAGCGCACAGGGGCGTCCTCCCGAGACAGCTCACACGTCAGCACCACGCACTCCAAGCTCACGGCGATCAAGGTCACCTCATCCCGGGGGTATATGATCCGCACTGGGGGCTCTGCAGAGTGGGTGATCACAGGCTGTCACAGACTCACCGTCGGCCTCCCTGGCAGCAAGAAGTTCCTGTCGCTCACGATAATAAGAGTGATAAGAATAGTCATTACAAGGAGTCATAGGTCTACGGTCTGCTCTCAGAAATCCCTAGGGCCAGAGGTGTGACAGACTCCAGAACGCTTCAGATCCCAGAAATGGTGCATTTATTATTGATCACATACCTGCCCCTCCCAGTGCCCCCCCGGGGCACCAACCACAGCAACCTAACATTTCTGCAGTGTAGCCTATAGATACACTCACTCTAAGCAGGATCATTACAGAGTAGAAATCATTTCACAGCAGTTACGCTCAGGTTTTACTGAAATGACTTTGAATACCAAACTTACAAAAAGACTTTTGATTTTAAGAGGTTTTTTTAGATCAGAATTGTGAATAAGAGATCCTGGATCTGGAATAGCAAATGCTCGCTATTTCCTAACGTTCCAGAACAACCCTAAGCACTTTATATATCGAACCCTCAGAGTGATCCAAAGAGGTAGGTATCGTTTTATCCCTGTTTTCCAGACGAAGAAACGGAGGCATAGAGAGATTACCCGACCTCTTGAAGGTCACAGCTGGCTGCACCTGCTCTAGGGTGGGAGGAAGGACTGCCATCTGTGAAAGGGAGGCTCAGACTCTGCAAGTGGTGGTAGGGATTGTAAGCCAAGGCTGGCAGAACTCAGTAATGATTTTTGCATCTGTGCATAAGAGTTGCCAACACCTGTCGGAGAGCTCCCCAGGGATGCTAAACACTGATTCTGGGAGTTCATTTCCAAGTGCTCCAGACTGGTTGTTCCTCCACAGAGAAGGAGCTATGTCAACACTGCAAGTGACTGGTGCACTGAGCCCGAGCCATGCACCCTGGGACGTCTCCAAGAGTCTTCTAGCTTCCAGGACACTTTTAGCGCTCCTTTAACTTTCGGCCCCCTGGTGGCGAGGCCCGGGAACTGCTAGCTTCCCGGTCCCACGGTTCGCCCGAGGTGCGCATGGGCAGACGTGCTCACCAGCACACATTCAAGCCCTCTGCCTCCGCCACCCACCTCTCCGTAACGGCTTGTTCTAGGAGTCTAGAGGATGCAGGCTGGTTCTCTGGGGCCCAGCAAGGCTGGCAAATTGCAGAGGAGTGGCTGCCTGAGGTGGGGGGGAGGTGATGGGAGCAGTCAGGTGAAGACAGGGTGCAGTGATGGGGCTGGGGTGTCTGCACAGCTGTGGCACCTCAGCTTGGCGTCAGACTTGATTCTCCCTGGCCCAAAGCCCAGGCAGTGCTTGTGTCAACTGCCCTGTGAAGAATCTGGTGTTTTGTGGGGAGGCCAAGTGTGGGCTGAAATGTGTGTGGCTGCCATTATGTCTGGCCAGAGCTTGAAGGGCCTCAGTACAGGACAGAACGTGCGCAGAAAGGCCTCTTCAGTTTTGTGGCCTGTGTGAGCCGGGCTGCACTATCTGGAACACAGTGTGTGTGTGCTGGGGGGTGGGGGGGGCAGGTTAAGTGGCTCAGCCTGGACCAAGGCATCACTCCTGGGCCAGGGCAGGGGCCAGGGCAAGCAGACGGCGCCAGGTGCAGGATGGGCACTCCAGTGAAGCCAGAGGGGTTCTTCTGTGCCCCCCAGAGCTCCCTAGGCCCTGCAACACCCCTCCAAGCCCCCCTGCCCCAAACACCCTGGGATCGGCACCGTGGGCTGCAGCCCCAAAGTTTCCAGCACTGAGTGAACCACCGTCACTTCCATAGTCGTCTTGTGCTTCTCCAGCTTTGAACACTCTCCCCTCTACTTTCAGTCCACAGCTGACCCCGCTTAGGTAACTCAGCCCCCGCCGCAAGTATCCGGTTTGAAGGCACTTCCTGCCCACGCACAAGGTTAGCAGCCCCCTGGCCTTGAGCTCCCGCTGCACCCTCTCACAACACTGGACAATCCACATCTGAGACCCTCTAACGTGTCTGGCTTTCCTGCCGGAGAGGCGTAAGCATGTCTGTCTGCTTGCCACTGGCTGTCCAGACCCAGCCCAGGGCCGGCTCCTATGGGTGGCATGGTGACCTGACTCTCCTGTTCTCCTCTCTTGAGCCCTCTGCTCTCATCCTTCACAGCACTTGTCACAAGGTGTCAACTGTATATTTATTTGTGCATTTATTGGTTTAACACAGGGGTCGCAAACTCAAACGCCCACAGGGGCCAGGTAGGGAAGGTCAGCGGCTGAAGCAGTCTGGGGAGAGGCAAAGAGGAATGGCAGGGAGGCAAGGACCGAGGAATGTGGGCCCCGGATTACAGGGGCAGCTGCTACTCAGTGCCTGCTGTTCGTCGCCATGGGGGGAAGCGGGACCAGAGCCGCCGGGTCTTCGGCTTTTTCAAGAGGATGCATAACTCCGGATTGTTATTTGAACTGTCCTGACTTTGGTAAGACTCTGCAGGCCAAACAAAACACATCTGTGGGCTGCATGGGGCCCTACGGACTGCCCGTTTGCGACCCCTGGTTAACAGCTGCTTCCCCAGCTAGACCGGCAGCTCTCGGAGAACGGAGACCACGTGTGTCCGCAGCCCCTGGCCCAGTGGCCGGCACACAGGAAGTGCTCAGCAAACAGGCCGCCGGAGCACAGCTCTTCCTGGTGCCGGTGCTGGGGGGCGGGGGAGACTGCTCACTCAAACGGGGGGCCCCGGGGTCTTCCGGGCAGGGAGCCTTGGTACATGCACTGCAGCCCTACCTCCCTCCTCCCCAGTGTGCTAACTTGGGAGTCCATGGCCAGCTCCCCCAAGGGCTCAGGACTGTCCTCCGGTGACCCTGGGCAGCTGGGGTGAACCCACACCTGTGACAGTGACGGTGAAGGAGGCCGACTCGTCATCGATTACACACAAGTACTCGCCGGAGTCCTCAAGCTGGACAGCGGGCAGCACCAGGCGGCGGACGGTGTCCTCCTTCTGCAGGAGCAGCGCGGGGCTCTCCACCACTTCCTCGCCGTCCTTGGTCCAGCGCACCTCGGCCCAGGGCCGGCACAGCTCACAGGTCAGCACCACGCGCTCCAGGCGCACGGCTGCCACATACACCTTGCCGCTGGGGTACACGATCCACGAGGAGACGTCTGGAGGATGGGGACAGTCATGCTGGGGCCCATGGGCCCTGTTGCCCTCCCTGATCCGTGCCTGTTCCCTCCTCCTGGCAAGTGGGCTATGTGTCGGAGGAGAGAGCTTTCCTTTGGATTAGGTTTCATAGCTGCTTGGACAGCCACGCCCAGCCGGAGACACCACTACAGTCACCAACGCACATCGCAGGCACAGTGGCTCAGTGGGGACCACGGTGGCAGCCTCTGCTACAGAAATGTGCTATGTTCTCGGGGTTGGGACAGGGACGGTATGAAGGATGGGACCAGGGAGAGGAGGGTTGGGTGCCCAGATGGAGCCAGGGTCTCCCATAGGCTCTTGAAATCTTCTGAGCCCTCTAGTGTACCTGCCTTAGACCCTGCCCTACTGCCATTTCTAAAGCTCCCCTTTGCAGGGGAACCGAGAGAGCAGAGCTTCCCTGTGAATTGTGTAGCCCTGGCCAGTGTTAATGACAACGCATTTTCTGTGGGGGACTGAACCTCAGGGTGCAGACCAAGGAGGGACATGGGATCAGCCGGGGGGAGGGAAGCAGGGCCTAGGGACAGTGGCCCAGGGGTGAGAGCGTGATGGCTGCCCGGGCGCTGTCCCACGGGCCTGCCTGGCCCCCCACCTGTGATGGTGACAGTGAAGTAGGCGCGCTCATCTCCAGCGACACACTGAAATTCACCCCCGTCTGGGGGCTGGGCAGCAGGCAGCACCAGGCGGTGGTGGGACCCTTCCTTCTCCAGGACCACAAAGTCACTCTCCTCCACCTCCTGCCCGTCCTTGTACCAGTGTACCGGCGCGTCCTCTCGGTCTACCTCACAGGTCAGCATGACACACTCTGAGGTTATGGCGTGCACGAACACGTGCTCCTGGGGGTCCAGGATATGCACCGGGGGGTCTGGTGGGGAGTAGAGATGGGGTCACACAGGCGCCCCCCCTCCCCCGCACACACAGGAGAGAGCTTCCTCCCTGGGGGACTCTGGGAGCACTGAGGCCATGCTGTGCAGGAGATCCGGAGCAAGGACGTGGGGTACTGAGTGCGTGGCAGGTGAGGCAATGCAGATCGTGTGGCACCTGAGTGCTCCCCGAGTCCCCAGAGGGTCAGAGGTGGCTCGGTGGGGACATGGGGAGGGGGAGGCACAGACAGCCTTTGTCTCAGCTGAGAGGAGGTCACTATCCTGGGCCCCATCGGGGCCATGCCCGCTGTTGCGTTTACAAGGGAGACCCTGGAGCACGGGCAGGGGGTGGAAACGACTTAGCAGTGCTACCGTGTGACAGCTGGTCTCTACAGGTAGTAAGTTCCCCATCACTGGGGACATGTAGGCAGCAGCTGGACGACCGCCTGGCAATGGGGTTGAAACAGGATTTCCACTCAAAGCAAGAAGATGAGCTGAATCAGAGGTTCCCAAGCTGCCCTCCCAGAGTGCAACCCGAGGCTCTACGCTGGCTGGTCTCGCGCCGGGGGTCTGGGTCTGGGGGTCTGGGGGTCTGGGGGGCCTGGGCATATACGTTTATAACAAGTTTCCAGGGTGGTTCTGAAGCAGCCAGAACATAGACTGGCTTGAGAAACCCAGGACCACTGCCCTTGAAGCTCCCCTTTGATCCTAGGGCAGTAGGGTAAGCACAGACCTGGGTGTGAACCCAGCTAGGGCGTTTGCTGGGTGTGTGATAATGGGTAACCTCTCTGAGCCTCAGTCTCTTCCTCTGTGAACTGGAGATCTATTCCTTCTCACCCAGTTGTGAAGATTACATGAAGGGTATATATGAGAAGCATTTAGTATGACGTTTGGCTCATGGTAGGTACCCAATAAATGTTAGCCCCCGTCTCTCCTTCCCTTAATTGAGTTTTGTTTTCCCACCCCCTCCCCAGAGGAGGGTATGCAGAGGGTGAGTATGCTGGAGGGTGCTGGTGCATGGAAGGACTGAGAAGCAAGAACAGAATAATTTGAAAACACGTTCCCTGGCCCACTAGACTCTCCCGGAAGGGACCCCCAAGCAGGCCAACCAAGGGGCGGGGCCTACGTGGCCCCTAGAGTCAACCTCAGTTGCAGGAGCCCAGACCACCACAGTTGCTGACCTCGGACGGTGACACTGAAGAAGGCTGAGACCCCTTCCGTCCTGCACTCAAACTCGCCGCTGTCCTGGACCTCGGCGGCCGGCAAGATCAGGCGGTGTTTGCGCCCATCCATCTTCACCACCAGCGACTCGCTCTCCTCTACCTCCTGCCCATCCTTGTACCAGCGCGCCGGGAAGTCCACCCGGGAGAGCTCACAGGTCAGCACCACCCGCTCTGAGGTCGTGAAGGTCAACGACACCTTGTCCTCGGGGCTCAGGATGTGCACCGGGCTTCTCTGTGTGGGGAGAGGCGTGGGCACAGGTGGCACCCTCGTCATGCTCTGCCTGATATCAGCACCCCTCTCTGGTGCGGGGGGGGGGGGGCCTACATCAGGCCACACCACGGCTGTCACTGTCAATGCATTTGTTGGAATTTAAGAAAAAGATCATTTAGGGCTTATACACCAACTCTCAAGTGCAGTGGTTTCAGTATAGAATTCCTAGGGAGTCTGCTGAAAATGCAGGTTCTCAGGCCCCACACATGCATGCAAGGGCCGGGGAATCTGCCTTATCAACCAGCCCTCCAGGCGACTCTGATGTCAGGGATCTCAGTTTGCATTCTAGAAACGCTACTCTGGTTGCTGGTTCTGACTCTGCCCTCCCCCCAGGATGCCGGCATCTGACCACCTCCGGGCCCTGTGCTTGGGCACCAAGGAATTCCTCGATTGGCCTTACAAACTCCAGCAACGGTGGGACGGCAAATGCCCCATGTCCCCTGCACTTTCAGATGCCTGCCGAGAGCGGTCCTTCTCAAGGAGGCCTCATTCCCTTCCTTCCCTGTGTCCACAGGTGGCACAGGATGATTCTGGAGCCAGACTGCCTGGCTTCATAACCCAGCACTACCACTCATTAGCTTGGTGATTCTGGGCAAGTCACTTAACCTCTCTGTAACTCAGTTGCTCCATCTGTAAAATGAGATAACAAAAGAGCCTACCTTACAGGGCTGGTGAGAGAACTGTGTTAACGAATACAATGTATGTGAAATGATTAGGGTTGTGCCTAGCACATAGGAAGTTGGTTTGATAATGTTATTGATTACAGGAAGCAGCCAGGGACTAGGGACCAGGGTCCGTGTCTTGGAGATAACCAATGTGACAGAATTCCGTAAACCACAAAGCACTCCAGAGAGTGCTAGGAGGCTGCTGAAGATACTGAGGAGTCCCCTCTACGTTGCACATTGGCTGAAATGGGACTTCTGGATGGCTGAGCCCTCTGTCTGGGCCCACTAAGGACTTTTGTGTCCTGACCCTATCTGTCCACCCTGGTCCCCAGCAGCACCGACCTTGGATGGTGAGGGCAGCCGAGTCCTGCACGCCCGGGCAGCTGAAGCCAACCAGGGCCCCGCTGTGCTGGTGCTTGACGGCTCGTAGGAGGAGCCTGTGCTGTAGGCCTTTCTGCTCAATCCGGTAGCGCAGGGCCCCGGGCTCTACCTGGCCCTCCGGCTCGTGACTCTTGAGTTCTTCCCCATTAAGAAACCAGGTGCCCTGGATGATGGTGGAAAGATCCAGGGAGAAGACAGCATCTTCCCCGTCGTAGACCTGGACATCCTCCAGACCGGCCACCAGGCGAGCTGTGGGCACTGAGATGGGGACGGAGTGTGGCCATTAGGACCAGAGGGGTGGCAGTGGGCAAGGGGGCGCAGGCGGAAGGCACAGAACACGACGGGGACCAAAGGCCGGGGAAGGGAGGAGATGATGCGGAGGGCCCAGGGCCGACAGGACTGACTCACCGAGGTGAGCGGACCCGTGGAACACAACATGGGGGCTGCGGCCGTGCTCGCTGACCGTGCAGACGCGGAAGCGGTAGTCACCCTCGGAGGGCACACAGTCTCCCGGGACCTCCACGGCTCCGGCTTTCTCGATGCTGAAGCACTGGATCCAGTCGTCGGAGCCCACTTCCTGCCGCTCCAGCCGGTAGATGAAGGGGGTCTCAGGAGCCGGCTCGGGGGGCTTCCAGGTCAGCAGGACTGTGTTCTTATGGCCCTTGAACATCTCTGCCAACACGGGGGGTCCTGGGGGGCTGTGCTTGACACCTGGGACAAAAGCAGGGTGTGCGTGCCAGCCCTGCTCCAGCCTCCCACAGCCCTCCCACCTTGAGTCCACCTCACCAGCCCAGCCTCTGGCATATGGTCGCCCTCCTGCCCTGGCCCTCCTGCCCATGGGCTCTCCTGCCCTCACATTTGACTCTGAGCAGAGTGGTGGTCCGGGAGTTGCCCAGGCTAAAGGTGACCTCGCCAGCATCTTCTCGGGTGACCCCTGGAAGGACCAGGGCGTGCATGTGGCCAGAGCTGCTCTGGCAGGTGGCCGGCAGGTCCTCCCCATCGCGGCTCCAGCGCCCCTCGACCCCAGCTTCTTGGGTCTCCACCAGCAGCACCGCATTCTCTCCCTCCAGGACGTCCAGCTTCCGGGGCAGCCGCTTCAGGATGGGCCCTGAGAGACGCATGTGTGGCCCTCAGCCTGGGGTATGGGCATCTGCCCGCCTCTGGCTCAGCACCCTCCCGCTGGCCAGCCCACCTTTGACTGTCACGTTGGCCACGGTGCGCACCCGGCCCCGCATCTCGCACAGGTAGACGCCGTCGTCGTCCGCCTTCAGCCTGTGGATGATGAGGCGCCGGACGGTGCCCTCCTCGATCTGCTCGTACTTGCGGCAGGGCAGCAGCCGCTGGTCCTCACGGAACCAGGCCGTGGGAATGCGAGAGTTGGGCACTTTACACTCTAGCACGGCGATCCCGTGCTCCCGGCCTTCCACGTCCTGCAGGGGCCTGGTGAAGCGGAGGCGGGGCTCTGTGCAGAGGGGGGAGGCAGGAGAAGGCTCTGGAGGGGGCCGGGCCAGGGGAAGGACTCCTTGCATCACCAACTGCCTAAACCCACATTAGCTCCTGCCATTTTTCTCCCAGGGTCTGCAGGTACTCTGGAATCACAGAAAAAACCCCGGAAGGGAAGTCCGATGGCCTCAATTCTCATCTGCCCCTGACACTCGTCAGCCACATCACCTTGGGCAAGGCCATTTTAGTTAGTGATACTGGGCCTAGGTTCCCTGACTTTGCTATTTTTAAAAAATACTATTTATTGATTTTAGAGAGAGAGAGAATCCTGAAGCAGAACTCCCCGCTGGGCGCACAGCCTGACGCGGGATGTGGGACTCGATCCCCGGACCCTGAGATCACAACCAGAGCCAACATCTAGAGTCAGCTAGTCAACCGACTGAGCCACCCAGGCGCCCCAGTTTCCTGACTTTAAAGTGGGGAAAGGGATGGAAGGTCTTGGTTCACATCAGTGATTTTCAAGCTGTTTCCTGGGGCCCCTCAGGGGCCCTACACACATTCTGCAAGGGTTTGGGTCGAATTTCATTTTTAAAGTACTTTAGCCGTTTTCACATGGATGGAGCTAGAGAATAGAATGATGAGCGAAATAAGTCAGTCAGAGAAAGACAAATACCATGTGATTTCACTCGTACGTGGAATTTAAGAAACAAAATAAACGAGCAAAGGTGAAAAAAAGAGGGGGGAGGCAAACCAAGAAACAGACTCTTAACTATAGAGAACAAACTGCTGGATACCAGAGGGGAGGGGTACAATTATCCCAGTAAAAATAAATAAAATGATTTTTTAAAAGTACAATTAAAATACATATACAAAAATACTTTTGTCCTTTTCAGAACTGCGTTTTACAAAAAGAAAGCATGATGACGGAATGACCGGTGGATTATGAGGCCGCTGGAGCAACGTGTTTGTCCTGCAGCTGGGGGAAGCTCTGCCTTCCCACTGGGCTTCCCTTTAGTGGGGCCCTTTGGGTTTGGGTACATCAGACAGCATGGCAGCGCAGGGACCACACGCTTGACTGCGCGCCAGGCAGGGCTCGGGAGATCTGCCAACTTTTCTTCTTCTGAGGGAACAAGGTGGGTACTAACTAGTGACGGTATAATCCCTTGAGTTGCAACGAACTCCGATTATGGAAAGCTTTACCATCCAGTGGGAGTTTGGGGTGTTTTATCTCCCTCCCCCCCCCGGGGTTTTCTGTTTACGAGCATTATAAGCATTTATGAGATATTGTTGATGACTCAACTTTGAAATAGAAACTTCCTCTCCTTGCCCTTCTTCTTCTTTCAAACCTGGAGAGCAGTTTTGTAAAAGGGCATGTTTCCTCCCTCAAGTCTACCTTTGATGTGAATCAGGAGTTTCTCAATGTGTTGCCTGCAGCCCCAGACTTCCCCACAGGACTCACAGAGGAGACCCGGTTATGAATGCAGCCTTGTCTTAAAACGTGTATATTCAATAAAATAGCACCCTTGTTCTCACTGATAGGCTTTATAAGTACGTGGTATGAATCTGGACCTAGAAATGTACACCCGTAAAATGTTCCTTGTATCAGTCTTATACCTTGGGCCCCACATGGGATTTCCATTGAGGGAGGGGGAGTAAAACAAAGGCTGAAATCCACTAAACTAGAAGCGCTCCCTCTTGGCTGGTCCATCAATCGCTCCTGAAAGCCGTTTATCAAACGGTCATTTTCCACCCTCGGCCTCAGAATCACTTAGGGGGTTTGCTAAGAAGTTCCTGGGTACCCTGGAGACCTAAATCCGAAACCCTGGGGGGTGAGAGGCAGGCAGGAAAAGGTATTTGATTAGTCCGCCTGCCCCGCCCCCACCGTCTCCGGGGCAGCGCTGGAGGCCCCTCCCCAAGGGCCCCGGGAGCCCCGGGGGCGCCGCAGTACCTTTGACGTGCAGCTGCACTGCACTGAGCGTCTGGCCCGCGGAGTTGCGCGCTGCGCACACGTAGAGCCCGCGGTCCTTGGCCTGGCAGTAGAGCACTTTGAGCACAAAGCCGCCGTCGCGGTCGCGGTACATGAGGCGGCGGCGGTCGGAGAGCAGCGGGCGGCCCTCCCAGTGCCATTCGATCTCGGGCTCGGGCTTGCCCATCACGTAGCAGCGGAACTTGGCGTGCTTGCCCTCGTTCACCCAGAAGGTCTTGGGTGAGCACTTGAGCGGCTCCACCACGGGCTTGGGGGCCTCGTCCGGGTCCTCCGGCGGATCCTCTGGGGGCTGGTGCACCTGCAGCAGCGCGCCGGCCTGCGCGTGGCCGTGCGCGTTGCGGGCGTGGCACACGTAGACTCCCGAGTCGGGCAGCCGCGCCGCCAGGATGCGCAGGGCTAGGCTCACACCCTGGCCGCCCTCGCCGCGGCTGGGCTCGAGCATGAAGTGGCCGCTGTCCCACACTTCGTCCAGAGCCATCCCGTCCTTCTCCCAGTAGAGCGCGGGAGCGGGGAGGCCCCCCACCTGGCACGTCAGCACCACCTGCGCCCCCCGCAGCACCCACTGGGACCGGGGCCCCGCCAGGAACACCGGGGCGCCCTCCCCGGCCCCGGGAGGCGGCATCGAGCGCTCGGCTGGCTGGGGCTCGGGCTCGGGGGCCGGCGGCTCCAGCACGGTGACGGCGGCCGCCGCGTAGGCCTCCCCGGCCGCGTTGCGGGCGCGGCACACGTAGACCCCCGCGTCGGTGCAGCGCGCCGCTCAGCAGCAGGCCGTGCTCGGCGCCGAAAAAAAAAAAAAAAAAAAAAA
>NC_048219.1:181474567-181492296 GCF_002007445.2 Ailuropoda melanoleuca
GGAGGGGGCCGGGGGCGCGGGGACCCGCGGAGCTCTCCCCCGGCCGCCCGCTCCCGGCTCGTCTCCTTACCCTCGGCCCGGAGCTGTGGCTCTGCGGCGCCGGAGATTCCCGGGCCCCGAGCCGAGCGCTCAGGGGGCAGTCCTTCCTGTTTGCCTTTGCTGCGAGGGGGCCCCGCAGCCTCCTCTGCCCGCGGCCTGGCTTCCTGCTCGGGAGAGCCTCTCTTCCCAGCCCCCTCCCACAGCCTGGGCCTCTTTCCCCTCCTCCCTCCCACCTCCAGCCGCCAGGTCCCCAACCGCCCGCCAGGCTTGGGCCTGAGTGGCGGAGGCGCCTGCAGCTGCCAATCCCAAAAATATTCTCTGATGACACAGCTGGAGGGACAAGAGCCCAGGCTGGCTCCTCCGGGCTAAGTTTAGAGCAGGCGGGACCACCTGCCCCCCACCCCAGCCCCGGTTCTAGCCCCAGCCTCAGCCCTTACCCCCATGACTGGCCCTGCAGCTGCTTGGTTGAAAGGGGCCCCAGGAGGTCTGAGGGGCTGGCGCTTTCTGTCTCCCCAACGAATAACACTCTTAGGAGCTGGCAGACCCCAGCTCCCAGGCTCCTGTCCCACCTGATGTCACCTCTGTGCTGGGTGCTAGCATGTGGCTCTGTGTGTGTGTGTGTGTGTGTGTGTGTGTGAGAGAGAGAGAGAGAGAGTGTGTGTGTGTGTAGGGGAAGAGGTGGTATGTGTGGGTCAGGTCACTCGGGGTGAAAACCCTCACCAGCCCCCTCCCCCACATGCTTGGCAGGAGTGGGAGATAAGGCTCAGGGCCACAGACATCTGCGTCAGAGATAGGAGGTCTCAATGCCATGGGCAGGGGCCACTCTGGATTGCAGGGCGTGGGAAGGACTGGGGAGAGCAGCATGACAAGGGTAGAAGAAGACCGGTGGTGGGATGGGGAGGGCAGAGTGGGTGGGGTGGGCAGGGGGCAGACTCTGAGAGAAGGGGCACGGGGCAGGGTGCGGGTTCACCACTGGCAGGGCTAGGTGAGCTATGCTGCCCCAGCTGCCATTCCTGCTCGTCTTGCTGCTGTCCCCAAAGAGTGGGCATGGCTGCCACGGGCCAGAGCTGGACCGGGCCCTTGTCCTGGCCAAGGTGAGGGCCCTGTTCTTGGATGCTTTGGGGCCCCCGGCACTGGCCGGGGAAGGTGGGGATCCTGGAGTCAGGCGTCTGCCCCGAAGACATGCCCAGGGGGGCTTCCTGCGCAGGGGCTCTGAGCCCAGGGAGGAGGAGGATGTCTCCCAGGCCATCCTTTTCCCGGCTACAGGTAATGAGGGTGGGGGACTGGCAGGGTGACTTTGAGAAGCAACGTGGTACACAGCATGAGCTCGGGAGCCAGGCAGGTCTGGGTTTGAATCTCTGTCTCCTCACCTGAAAATGGGCCTTAATGTCTACCTCTCAGGATTAAGCGAAACGGTTCAAGGCTCAGAGGAGGCCTTTGGGAGACGTTCATTTGGGAGACCAAGAGTCTCTAGAGACAGAGATATGTGGGCTTGGGCCCCTTTCTGCCACCTCTCCTTCTTCCTCTGCCTCTGCTCCCTGCTGCAAACCCTGTTTCTTTAGCCCTGATTAGCTGAGACTTGAGAAGATACCAGAAATGCAGGGGTAAGATTAGTTGGGAAACTTTTCCAGGAAATAAGTCTACTTTCTCTTGAATTCCATTTTCATCTCCTTATGTGTGTTCCTGTGTTCCATTGACTGAACCCGTAAAGCCCTCTTCCAGGTGGACTTTCTTGTAGCCTGGCGTAACTTTCCCTCCGAGACGAGCCCCTGCCTCCCTGTGCCTCAGTCTCCCTGCAGCACAGTGACTTAGTGTGGCTTTAAGATCAGGCAGAATCTCAGCCTGGCCACTTAGCAGTTAAATGTCACTTCCCCTTTGTAACCCTGTTTCCTTATCTGCAAAATAGATCCATCGTGAGATTTATAATGAGAGAATCCACAGGACAGTATCGTCCCAATCTCCAGTCCTTCACCTGGTCACGATTGTTTAGTACAGTCTACGTACCTGTCGTGGAAGGATGCCAACTGCCTTTCTTAGAAAGCACTGTCCTCTATTCTGGGTTATATGCTCTCCCCTCCTCCCCCTCCTTTTTTTTTTCCTGATATTAACTTACTTTTTTAAGTGGAATTTTTTTTTTAAGATTTTATTTATTTATTTGACAGAGAAGGAGAGACAGCCAGCGAGAGAGAGAACACAAGAAGGGGGAGTGGGAGAGGAAGAAGCAGGCTCCCAGCAGAGGAGCCTGATGTGGGGCTCGATCCCAGGACTCTGGGATCATGCCCTGAGCTGAAGGCAGACGCTTAATGACTGAGCCACCCAGGCGCCCCTTAAGTGGAATTTTTTTTTAAAGATTTATTTATTTGTTTTAGAGAGAGAGAGCATGCAAGCTGGAGGGGCAGAGGGTGAGGCAGAGAATCTCAAGCAGACTCCACACTGAGTGTGGAGCCCAGTTCGGGGCTCGATCCCACAACCCTGAGATCATGACCTGAGCTGAAACCAAGTGTTAGTTGCTCAACCGACTGTGCCACCCAGGTGCCCCTAAAAGTGGAATTGTTTTAAAGAATGTATCATGCGATATTTCTGACAATATAAAAAGATACATGGGGGGGGGCGCCTGGCTGGCTCAGTCGGAAGAGCTAGTGACGCTTGATCTCAGCGTTGTGAGTTCGAGCCCTGTGTTGGGTGTAGGGATTACTTAAAAATAAAATCTTAAAAGAAAAATTTTTAAAAAGCTATATGGGGGAATAAAACAAATGCCTGTGTATTCACATGCCTGTGTCCCATCACTCAAGATCCCATTTTATGTGACTGGGGAACAAAAATTTAGGTGGAATGAAGCCAAGCGTTGGTGAAGGTAGAGGATGGGCAGGGCCTCTCATACATCGCTGATGGGAATATTAATTGGTAAAACCGTTTCAGAGAGAAGCTGGCAACATCTTGTATTTTTTAAGTCCTTTAAGGATGAAATCACGAATGGAGAGCCTCTGTCCGTTCTCTCAGGAGCGGGGAGAGAGGCCCCGAGTCTGACAGAGCGCTCGGAGTGTGGCTGGCTGATGAATGGCCGCCACATCCCTGCTGCTGAGGAGAGGTCCCAGGCTCTGCCAGTCAGGGCTGCCCTCTCCCTTCCCTCTGTCTCCTGCAGGTGCCAGCTGTGCGGGCGAACCAGCTGCTAGAGAGCTGACCCGGGAGGCCGAGGACGGCCTCTTCACATATGTGTTCCGGCCGTCCCAGCACACACGCAGCCGCCTAGTGACTTCAGCCCACCTGTGGTTCCACACGGGACTGGACAGGCAGAGCAAAGCGGCCTCCAACAGCTCTGGGCCCCTGCTAAGCCTGCTGGCACTGTCGTCAGGGATCCCCATGGCCGTGCCCATGTCCTTGGGCCAGGCACCCCCTAGCTGGGCGGTGCTGCACCTTTCCCCCTCTGCCCTCCCTCTGCTGACCAACCCCGTTCTGGTCCTACAGCTGCGCTGCCCTCTCTGTTCCTGCTCAGCCCGGCCCGAGGCCACACCCTTCCTGGTGGCCCACACCCGGGCCAGGCCGCCCAGCGGAGGGGAGAGAACCCGACGCTCGACTCCCCCGCTGCCCTGGCCTTGGTCTCCCGCCGCGCTTCGTCTGCTCCAGAGGCCTCCGGAGGAACCCGCTGCCCATGCCGACTGCCACAGAGCAGCCCTCAATATCTCCTTCCAGGAGCTGGGCTGGGACCGGTGGATTGTGCACCCTCCCAGCTTCATCTTCCACTATTGTCACGGGGGCTGTGGGCTGCCTGCCCTGCCAGACCTGCCCCTGCCGGGGCCTGGGGCTCCTCCCACCCCAGTCCAGCCCCTTTCTTTGGTGCCAGGGGCCCAGCCCTGCTGTGCAGCACTCCCTGGGACCATGAGGCCCCTACGAGTGCGCACCACCTCAGATGGCGGTTACTCTTTCAAGTATGAGACCGTGCCCAACCTTCTCACACAACACTGTGCTTGTATCTGAGGGGGTCCTGCTGGGGGCCAAGCCCACACCCCTCAACAGCTGGAAGGAGGGGCAGAGTTCAGAAAATGGGTGGTTCCCACTTCCCCCTCCTCCCATCTCTCTCTGCCTGAGGGCTCCCTTCCCCATCCCGCCCCTGTCCCATGGGTAACATGTGACAATAAACAACACAGTGCATATGACTTGGCATGCATTCTCTGGCTTCTCTGATACGGTGGGAGGCAGGTCTGGGCTCCAGGAGCATGGGATTGTAGGATCTCAGGTCACACAGCCACACTTGACCTCAAAGTCGTGGGGTTCCAGAGCCATGATTAGCTATGCCCCTGGTGGGAAGCTGCAACACTTGCGGAAGACACAAACTGTTCCGAGCTCTTGACGGCCACTCTGGAGACTGCTGGAACCTCATGCCGCTCCCCTGCTATTCTCTGCCTGAGCTGATGGACCCCTAGCTCAAGGTCAGGTGATTTGTAGACCAGCCAGAGATGATGGTTTTCAGGGGCCCACTGGAGACAGACGCTCAGAGCAGCTTAGATCCTGGGTTTCTCAGGATCTTGGGTGGGAAATAAGGCAAAGACGGATGAGTTGGCAGGACCCGAAAGTTGACAAGGGCAGAGAGGGGGGAGCATGAAGACCCGAGGATTTCAACTTACTGAGGCTCCCGGATGCCCTTGAATCTACCACTGGCTCTTGACACGGACTCCGTGCGGCCTGGTGAACTGGAATTCAGTTCGGCCTTTGGTTTCCTGAATGTGCCCTGTGTATCGTTACACTGACTTCTTAACTCAGTGCTCAATGTCAGAGGCATGGAAAAGCAGAGCCTGCCACCGGGGAAACAGGCTCCCGGGTCCATCTGTGTATGCGCTTTGTGCACATGGTCCGCGTCCAGAGCCGGGTGCAGAGAGTCCTCTTCTCTTCCCGTTGTGCCCCTGTCAGTCCATTCCTGCCTGCCTTGTCAGGGCCCTGCTTCCCTGGCCTTCCTCCCTGCTTTGTTCACTCTCCTCTGTCTGATTGTCCTTCTGCCCTTGCCCCAGGGTCCTGGCTCTCAGCCAGCAGCTTCCATCCAGTCTCCCTTTAAAAGGGGGGATGTTCAGATCCCCATGACTGAAAGTTGGAGCACTTTCTGGTATTGACCGCACAACCACAGTGCGCATGTGTGCTACCAGTGACTCATCAAAGACTCCTGCCTACGAACCCCGCTTCACTGGGTGGGTAAGTGCCTGCCCCAGGAAGGGGCTGTGGAGGGGAGAGACTCCCATCCCTTCACCCCTACGCTTATGTCTTCCCCCTCTCTGAGCTGAGCTGACAGAGCTACTCTTCCTCAAGGCACAGGAGAGCAGCCCACCTCCACACTCAGGAGCTGTCCCCGGTGTCTGTTGATGCTGAGCTCCCAGCAAGGCAGCTGCTGCTCGGGAGGGGGGGACCTGCCTGTTCACAGTCTCCAGTCTCTCCCAGCACCTTCCTCTAGACCCAGCCCTGCAACTAGCCTATGCTCAGGGCTCCCGGGCTCCTGGTCTCCCTACTCGGGCAGTGGACCGGAGGGCTGGTTGGGGTCGGGCAGTGGTGGGAAGGGGAGATTCTCCTCAAGTCTCTCTGAGCTTCGTGCTCTCGCTGTCTGGCTTCCCTTGGCCGATCCTCCCTGCCTTGAGTGAGGCCTTTCCCTGGGATCTGCAACCCTCCTCCTAGGCCTGGCACCCTGTGTTGTTCAAACTTGCCCTGTCCCAGGGATGTGGATGACATCTGAGGGGTGGGGACTCTACCGAGGGGCACGGAATTCTCCACTAGGCATTGCTAGGAAAAAGTTTTCACGTATGTGAGACAGAGAGAGAAACGGGAGTACGATGTAGTCTTTCCCAAAGCCAGAGGTATTCATTTTAAAGGGATATCCTGTATTTGAAAGTTATCCTTTCTCTGTGTGTGTGTGTGTGTATACGTGTGTGTGAGAGAGAGCAAAAGCACTTCTTTTATGGTATTTTATGATATATTCTTTTATGATTACTTAACAAAATTAAAACTTGGCAATTTTAGGGGCACCTGGGAGGCTCAGTCAGTTGGGCGTCTGACTCTTGGTTTTGGCTCAGGTCGTGATCTCTGGGACAGGCTCTGTGTTCAGTGGGGAGTCTGCCTGAGATCCTCTTGTTGTCTGTCTCCCTCTGCCCCTCCCTCTGCGCACTCTCTCTCTTAAAAAATCTAAAAAAAAAAAAAAAAGAAGCAAAAAACACTTGGGATTCTAATTTGAACCCTAAGATTTGTCTTTGTAATTTTGCTGCTGAATTCTGGGAAATCCCCAAGTCTGGGAGTCACACTGGTCTGGGCCACCCCTTCCAGAATCTCTAAAGCCTTATTAGATTCTGTTAATTTAGCAAATCAGAATGACACTTCCTCCCCTCCCTAAGAGGCACTGGCAGTGGCTAAGGACATCCTCATTTCTTACCAAGAGACTAATAGCAATAGATTTCAGAGATGCTCTTCGTTCCCAGGGCTAATCATTAGAAACGCTGAATACTCTTAATTCAGAGTCAGTTTGGACAGAAAACTCCACTCAAACTGAATTAAACGAAACTAAATTAATTTTTTTAAAAAGATTTTATTTATTTATTTATCAGTGAGAGAGAGAGAGAGCACAAGCAGGGAGAGCAGGGCAGGCAGAGGGAGAGGGAGAAGCAGGCTCCCCGCTGAGCAGAGAGCCTGTGTGGGGCTCGATCCCAGGACCCCTGGGATCATGACCCAAGCTGAGGGCAGACGCTTAACTGACTGAGCCACCCAGGCATCCCCAAACTAAATTAAATTTAATATAATTTAAAAATCACTGGCTTGTGAGAAGTCTGTGGCCACGGCTGGCTCAGGCTTGGCTTGATCTGGGTGGGGCTGCAAAGAGGCTGCCAAGATCCAGCTCTAGGCTCTCCTTCCCTGGGGCACACGGCAGCTTGAGTGGCTCCAGGTTCCCATCATGTCACACCTGGTCTCAGGAGGGGGTTGGCTTCCGGATGTCCCAGAATGGGTCTTGGTGGGCCTGATTGTCCTGCTTGGGATCATGTGCTCCTCTAGGAAAGGTGGCTGAGGGGACAGAATGAGTTAATGACTTATATCCCGTGTTACCTCTGGAGCCCAGAGCCAAAAGCACAAAGGCTAAAGGTGAGAAAAGGTGATTCCCCAAAGCAGGATACGGTTACCACAAAAACTCGGAGTCGATGCTGAGACTCAGGTACCATGGATGCCTCCTCCTAATTCTCTTTAAAATCAAGCCCAATTCTGACACTGTTCTGTCACTTCTGAAGCAATTCCCGAGGGACAGTGAGGGCAGAAGCCTCCTTAACCAGTCCCCACACATCCGTTCCCTCCCTGTCCGGTCCACTTGCCACCTGGCTGCCAAAGGATACTTCTTTTGTGATCATATCCCTGAAGCGGGTTAAAAAGTTGTCTCCACAAAGTCCAAGCCCCTCTGAGAGTACAGCAGCCCTTTACGACCGACGCTAAACCCATCTGCACAGCCCCATCTCAGACCTGTCCCTCCCTTCCTCTCCCTGCCCAGCCACACACGCCAGAACTCTGCTCGGGATTCCGATCCTGCCTCAAATACATCCTTTTCTTCTCCAGCTGCGCGGCCTTCAGCAATCTCTTTTCCTCAGGCAACGCCTCCTTGAAGATCCAGTTCTGATGTCATCTCTTCTGTGACTTCCCTTCACTCCCAGAAGGCAGAGCTCTAGCCACTCACCCTCATTGTTTCCTCGGAGCTTTGTTTTTTAACGTTGATTTTCAAAAAAAAAAAAAAAAAGACAAAACAAAGTTTCACAAAGAACACACAGATATGTTCTCATGGTAATGGTTCAAATATGCAAAATAAGGCTGAGGTTCTCCTTGGCTGTCCCCTCCAGAGAGCTAAGTATCCTGCCAGAAGCATTTCTATGAGTTTACATACAGACACATACCTTGTAGAAATAGCTTTTTCCCCCACAAATGGTATCATGCCTTATGCATTGCACTGAAACTCTTTTCCCTTATGTTCTGAGGGCTTTCTTTGATTTTATTTCTAGTCCTACCATAACCTTTTTTTTTTCTCTTAGAAATCACACTCCCCGCACCAAATGATCTTCTGTTGTTAATTTAATGATTTATATAACAAACAAACACGTATATAGAACTTACTACGAGCCCAGCATGTTATACGTAAAAGCTCATGCAATCCTCATAACCATCCTGTGAGGCATGCACTGATATCATACCCATTGCACAGAGGAGAAAACGGAGGTACAGAGAGATTAAACAATTTCCCCAGAGTCACATCCCTAATAAGTGGTGAAGCCAGGACTGGGACTCCAGAAGCCTGGTTCGAGAGTCTACTGTTCTTCAAATATGCCCTTTCGAAGAGATAAACTGTGTCCATTGATAAGGAAGACATCTTAGCCCCAGGACATTTGTGAAGATGGCAATTTCTTTCTGTCATTTTTTTTTTAAAGATTTTATTTTTTTATTTGAGAGACAGTGAGCATGCTCGAACACAGGAGCAGGGGGGTGGGGCACAGGGAGAGGGAGAAGCAGACTCGCTGCTGAGCGGGGAGGCTGATGCAGGGCCTGATCCCATGACCCTGCAATCATCTGAGCCCAAGGCAGATGCTTAACTGACTGAGCCACCCAGGCGCCCTGTCATTTTTTTTAAAAATTATTATTTATTTATTTAAATTTTTTTAAAAATAAGGCCCTTCAAGGTTCTTTTTTTTTTTTAAGATTTTATTTATTTCTTTGACAGAGAGAGAGAGAGCACAAGCAGGGGGAATGGCAGGCAGAAGGAGATGGAGCCCAGGCTCCCTGCCGAGCAGGGAGCCTGATGTGGGGCTCCATCCCAGGACCCTGGGATCATGACCTGAGCCGAAGGCAAACCATCAACTGACTGAGCCACCCAGGTGCCCCTCATTTTTTTTTTTTTTAGTCAATCACTTTCAATCTCTGAAATGCCGTGTCCTTTTTTTTTTTCCCCAATGAGAACATTCTTTATCGGTAAGCCAGACGCTTCACACATTTTGGTCACATGCATCATGCAAAACTACTGATCTCACCCGTGGTTGTCTTACTCATCATTGTGACATCTTTCTTGAGAGGATTATACATTTTTAAATGTTACAACGATTGCAGGAATTTAATGAAAAGAACTCAGGAAAATGACTAAACGGAGCAAATACTCCGCAGCCTGTGTGAAAGTATTGCTGACCTTCAGGCAGGAAACAAGCTGGTAAAACTTATCAGCTACAAACACGTGCCACCACTGCTCGTGGAAAAGGGAAGAGCTCTGAGGAGGAGTCACAGGCCCACAGCACGGACCTGGGAGCCACAGTTTATTCCCAGGCCTTAAAACCTAATGAATGCTGGCTGCCTGGATGGATTTCTACATTGCTTGGGACATTGGTGGCTCCTTCGTCCATTCCATTTTCTGCTTTTTGCATGGGAATGTCTGGAACCATTATTCTAAGACTGTCTTACCATTATATCTGGGAGCCAAGACCGTGTTCTCTAGGTGCACAGGGGCATAGATGGAGAGCCATTGTGCCCCAGGAATCATACCCAAGTCCTCACCCAAACTTCAGATAATTCAAATAATGAGATTGGGGACTTTCAAGATGGTGAGATTCGGATAAAATTTTGGACTCTGAGTTGATGCTGTCATGGGTGGAGGCTTTTGAGCACCTTTGGATGGGGTGTGATGGATGCGAACTTCGGGGGCAAAGGTAGACCGTGGCAGGCAGGATAACGGCCCTCCAAAAATGTTCATGTCCTGACCCCCAAATCTGTGTATAGGTTACCTTATATGATAAAGGGAACTTTACAGATATGATTAAGTCGAGCATTTTGAGATAAAGAGATTATTCTGGATCATCTAGGTAAGCTAAATGGAATCACAAGGGGGGCGCCTGGGTGGCTCAGTCGGTTGAGCGTGGGACTCTTGATTTCCGCTCAGGTTATGATCTTGGATCCTGAGATCAAGCTCCACATCGGGCTCCTCGCTCAGCCGAGAATCTGCTGGGGATTCTCTCTCTCTAGCTGCCCCTCTGCCCCTCTCCCCCTCTCTAAAATCAATAAATAAATCTTTAAAAAATGTGATCGCACGGATCGGTGTAAGAGGGAGGCAGGAGAATCAAAAGTGTAAAAGATGGAAGGCCAGAAGCAGAGATTGCCGTGATATGGCCTTGAGCCAAGGAATGCCAGCAGCCTTTGCAAATTGGAAGAGGCAAGGACAGGTTTTCCCCTGGAGCTACCAGAAGGAAGCCGTGATGTGTTAATTAACATGGCAAAGGCCACTGACTTCACAGGTGTGATTGAGGTTCCTACAGACTTTAAGATGGGGAGATAAATAATGCATTATCCAGTGGACCAATGTAATCACGAGTCCATAAGCACAGAGAACCTTCTCTGGCTGTTGCAGAGAGATGGGATTATGGAAGAAGGGGTGGAAAGGTGCGCAAAGGGGGCTACGAGCCAAGAAATGCAGGCAGGCTCTAGAGGCTGGAAAGGTAAGGAAATTATTCTCCCCTAGAGCCTCCTGAAAAAAATGCAGCCCCGCTGTCACTTTTTTTATTTTATTTTATTTTATTTTATTTTATTTTATTTTATTTTATTTTATTTTATTTTATTTAAGAGCTTATTTATTTATTTGTCAGAGGGAGAGAGAGAGAGCGAGAGCGTGCACAAGCAGGGGGAGCAGCAGGCAGAGGGAGAAGCAGGCTCCCTGCTGAGCAATGAGCCCCATGCAGGACTCGATCCCAGAACTCTGGCATCATGACCCGAGCTGAAGGCAGACACTTAACTGACCGAGCCACCCAGGCGTCCTTGTCACCTTCATTTTAGCCCAGCAACCCCCATGGTGGGCTTCTAATGTATAGAATCGTAAGACTGAAAATCTGTGCTCTTTTAATGCACTAAATTTGTAGTAATCCGTTATGGCAGTAATAGGAAAGTAATCAGGAATAGTGACCAAAGATGAAGTGATATCTGGGAAGAAGAAAAAGCTTTTCTATCATTCCTGATGTCTTTGACCTCATCACGAAATGCTTGGCTTCAGCAGAAATGCAAACACTTAATGCTGGTCATTCCTTAGATCCAGTGTGTCTGACAGAAAATACATTCCTGAGTTTCTACACTAGTTCGTCCTGGAGTAAAATATACTCTGAGTTGAGCAATTAGAACAGTTTTCAGTGTATATAGTGGGTCCCCTAGAAGACTGTGTTGAATGAATAAATGAATGTGATCAGAACAGGCTCTGGGAGAGACTGTAATGACTCCATTGTAAAGTATTCTTGGGGCGCCTGGCTGGCTCCAGTAGGTGGAGGGCGAGACTCTTGATTTCAGGTTGTGAGTTCAAGCCCCTGTTGGGTGTAAGGATTATTAAAAACAACAACAACAACAACAACAACAAACCTTGGGGGTGCCTGGGTGGCTCTGTCGGTTAAGAATCTGACTCTTGATTTCAGCTCAGGTCGTGATCCCAGGGTCCTGGGATCGAGTCCCACCTGGGGCTCCTTCCTCAGCAGGGAGCCTGCTTCTCCTTCTGCCTGCTGCTCCCCTGCTTGTGCTCTCTCTCTGACAAATAAATACATAAAATCTTTAATAAATAAGTAAAAATAAATAAATAAATTTTTTAAAGAAAGATATTAATATGGCACGTAATCTTTCCTACCCACTACTTCATGGATAGGAGCTATTTTATTTTATTTTATCTTATTTATTTATTTATAAAAAGATTTTATTTATTTGAGAGAGATCACAGGGGGAGAGGGAGAGGGAGAAGCAGACTCTGTGCTGAGCAGAGAGCCCGATGCAGGGCTCAATCCCAGGACCCTGAGATCATGACCAGAGCCGAAGGCAGATGCTTAACTGACTGAGCCAACCAGGTGCCCCAGGAACAATATTATTTTAGTTGCTCAAGCATCATAGTACAGTTGATCCTTGAACAACATGGGTTTGAACTGTGAGTCCATTCATACGTAGATGTTTCCTCATAAACACAGTACAGTGCTGTAAATGTGTTTTCCTTTCCTTATGATTTTCTTAATACCATTTTCTTTCCTTTAGATTTATTAAAAGAATACAGTATATAATAATATAGCATACAAAATACATGTTCATCAACTTCATGCTATCCTTAAGGCTCTGGTCAACAGTAGGTTATTAGTAGTTAAGGTTTGGGAAAGTCGAAGTGATACATGGATTTTCAACTGTGGGGGGAGGGGTCAGCACCCCTAGTCCCTGCAGTGTTCAGGGGTCAACTCTATTAAGAATATTTGCTCTGGGGCACCTGGATGGCTCAGTCGTTAAGTGTCTGCCTTCGGCTCAGGTCACGATCCCAGGACCCTGGGATCGAGCCCCGCATCGGGCTCCGTGCTCAGCGGGAAGCCTGCTTCTCCCTCTCCCTCTGCTTGTGTTCCCTCTCTCGCTTTGTCTCTCTCTGTCAAATAAATAAAAATCTTAAAAAAAAAAAAGAATATCTGCTTCTTGTGGTAGGCTTTCCATCAGCTCCCTTGAAATGAAGTCACAAGAATGAAGTCCTTCTTTAAGTTGCAAATTCAGGGGCGCCTGGGTGGCGCAGTCGTTAAGCATCTGCCTTCAGCTCAGGGCATGATCCCAGAGTCCTGGGATCGAGCCCCGCATCAGGCTCCTCTGCTGGGAGCCTGCTTCTTCCTTTCCCACTCCCTCTGCTTGTGTTCTCTTGCTGGCTGTCTCTCTCTCTGTCAAATAAATAAAATCTTAAAAAAAAAAGTGGCAAATTCGGGACAAGACTGTCCAAAAAAGTCTCCAACATCCAGGGACCTGTGTGCACTATTGAATCTTTGTATCAGATGACTGTCATCATTTTAACTGGGTTTGAGAAATTTTTTTAAGCAACCTCGATGCCCAGTGTGGGGCTCACACTCATGATCCCAAGATGAAGAGTCACATTGTCTACTGAGGGAGCCAGCCAGGTACCCCTAGTTTACATTTTTGTGGTTGGCCCTGAATCATCGATAAGCACAACTGCATTAAGTATTGACTTCTCTTCCTCTTCTGGAGAGGAAGGTGTGCTGACTCTTTCAGGTGTAAGGCCTGCCTTTCTCTACTAAAAGCCCTGAACCTTATTCTAGGTTTTAGTTGTGCTTCATCATGAAGATTCTCCATGTCCAAATTCACTTGGCCACCATGAACCGGGCACCGAAGTTCAAGGGGAGTCTGTTTTGAAGTCTTCTGCCAGCAGTAATGTTCCTTTAAAGAATTTCTCATGTAAGTTGCTGGATTTCAGGCATATGCGCAGAATCACCCTTCTCTTAACAGACTCCAGAAATGGAGCATTTGTTGGGTCACTGTATGGTTTCAACTCCCCATCATCTAAACTGAAGCTGTTGCTGAAACTGTTATAAGCAAAATTTGAACAACTTGCAGCTGATTTTCTCCATAGATGTATTCAGACAGCTTATGAAAGGAATGCCCCACTCTGTACCCACTACATGCAAATGACTTTGATTTGTCATCGCTCAAAGCTCTTGTGGCTTCATTCAGAGGGACAGTCCCACTTCCCTTGCCTCTTTGAAAAGTTCATTCACAACTTTTCCAGCTGAAGGTTGAATTACATGGGATCCTCTGTACTCACGTTTGCTGGCATAGAACCTTACAGGGCAGTGATGTGGTCAGCACCTTATCCAAGGGAACGTATCTCCAATAGAAGGAAAGCCTTTGAGGTGGTGTGCGTGTGCTTTTAAAAACTGTAACTGTAGGCCTGTCACATTTGGAAGGTTTGCATTTCATTTCATTTTTAACTAATTCTGCCAAGCCAAGTTATTTCTTGATACATCATCACTTTGGTTGTTTTTGGGTTTCTTTGCAAAGTCTTCACACTTTTTCTTAAAGTAGACTCCACGCTCGGCGTGGGTATTGAACTCACAACACTGAGATCAAGACCTGAGCTGAGATCAAGAGTTGCTTCACCAACTGAGCCACCCAGGTGCCCCAGGTCTTCACATTCTTATTACATTCTGTAAATTCTGGGGCCTGCGGCTGGCTCAGTTGATAGAACATGTGACTCTTGATCTCAGGGTCTTGAGTTCAAGCCCTACTTTGGGTGTGGAGCCTACTTAAAAAGAAAAGTTCTGCAAATCCTGTGTGCTTGGGGCCCTTGGCTCTGTAGACCTCTTCTCTAACCCTCCAGGCCTCTCCAGCCAGCTCCTCCACTCTTATCCTTTGATTGTTTCTTTTTTTCATCCTTCCCTACCTCCTGTGTGTGCCTGCATGCCTCTTTTTTCCTACTTTTTAGTTTGAATGAATTTACTAAAGTCTTTGCTTACCCCTGCAGTTTGCCTCCTCACTTCTTCCTCTCGGATTCATTTTTTCTTAGTGCTGATCTATCCTCCTTTATATTTCCTTCAGAGTAAGTCTATAAGTGTTAAACTTCTGGAGTCCCCTCCTGGCTGAAAAAGTCCTTTTATTTTCACACTTGAATGATGTTTGGGCTGTGTATATAATTCTAGATTCAAAGAGATTTTTCCTCTTGGGGTACCTGGTGGCCTCAGTCAGTAGAGCATGGAACTCTTTTTTTTTAAAATTAATTTATTTATTTTTAAAAATTATGATAGGTTAGTGACCATTCGGTACATCATTAGTTTTTGATGTAGTGTCCATGATTCATTGTTTAGCACGTGACTCTTGATCTTGGGGTCATGATTTCGAGCCCCACATTGGGCATAGCGCTTCCTTAAAAAAAATAATAAAGGACTCTTTCCACTAAAAAAAAAAAGATGTTTTTCTTCTGAACTTTAAAAATTCTTTCCTTTTTTTTTTCTTGCTCCTGCATTTCAATGAGAGACTTCCTGTCAATACAGTGGTCATAACTTTGTAATTCACCTTTTTTCTCCCCTCCTAGGAAGTTGTCAGGATTTCCTCCATACCTGGCATCTGCAACTGCATCACAATAGATCTGCATGTGGGTTCTATAAAAGGATCCTGATTGGCATTTGGCGGGCCCTTTCCAACTGAAGGTTCATGGTTTTCTTCAACCCTGGGATGTTTTCCTCTTTTATTTATTTGAATTAAACTTCCTCTCACAATTACAGACCAATATCTCTGATGAACACGGATGCAAAAATTCTCAGCAAGGTACTAGCCAATAGGATCCAACAGTGCACCACGACCAAGTGGGATTTATTCCTGGGCTGCAAAAGTGGTTCAACATCCATAAATCAATGTGATACACTACATTAATAAAAGAAAGGACAAGAACCATATGATCCTCTCAACAGATGCAGAAAAAGCATTTAACAAAGTACAGCATCCTTTCTTGATTAAAACTCTTCACAGTGTAGGGATAGAAGAAACATAACTCAATATCATAAAAGCCATATACGAAAAGTCCACAGCGAATATCATTCTCAATGGGGAGAAACTGAGAGCTTTTCCCCTAAGGTCAGGAACATGGCAGGGATGTCCAGTCTCACCACTGTTGTTCAGCATAGTACTAGAAGTCTTAGCTTCAGCAACCAGACAACAAAAAGAAATAAAAGACATCCAAATCAGCAGAGAAGTCAAACTCTCACTCTTTGCAGATGACATGATACTCTATGTGGAAAACCCACAAGACTACACCCCAAAATTGCTAGAACTCATATGGGAATTCGACAAAGGGGCAGGATATAGAATCAATGCACAGGGGGCTCCTGGGAGGCTCAGTCGTTGGGCATCTGCCTTCGGCTCAGGGCGTGATCCCAGAGTCCTGGGATCGAGCCCCACATCGGGCTCCCTGCTCCGTTGGGAAGCCTGCTTCTTCCTCTCCCACTCCCCCTGCTTGTGTTCCCTCTCTCACTGGCTGTCTCTCCTCTGTCAAATAAATAAATACAATCTTAAAAAAAAAAAAGAATCAATGCACAGAAATCAGTTGCATTTCTCTACGCTAATGATGAGATGGAAGAAAGAGCAATTAAGGAATCGATACTATTTACAATTGCACCAAAAACCATAAGATACTTAGGAATAAACCTAACCAAAGAGGTAAAGGATTTGTGCTCTGAAAACTATAGAACACTTATGAAAAAAATTGAAGACACAAAGAAATGGAAAAACATTCCATGCTCATGGATTGGAAGAACACATATTGTTAAAATGTCTATGCTACCCAGAGCAATCTATACATTCAATGCAATCCCAATCAAAATACCATCAACATTTGTCACAGAGCTGGAACAAATAATCCTAAAATTTGTATGGAACCAGAAAAGACCCCAAATAGCCAAAGGAAGGTTGAAAAAGAAAATCAAAGTTAGTGGCATCACAATTCTGGACTTCAGGCTATGTTACAAAGCTGTAATCATCAACGTACTGGTACAAAAACAGACACATAAATCAATGGATCATAATAGAGAGCCCAGAAATGGACCCTCAATTCTATGGTCAACTAGTCTTTGACAAAGCAGGAAAGAATAACCAATGGAAAAAAGACAGTCTCTTCAACAAATGATGCTGGGAAAATTGGACAGCCACAGGCACAAGAATGAAACTGGACCATTTTCTTAAACCACATACAAAAATAAACTCAAAATGGATGAAAGACCTAAATGTGAGACAGGAATCCATCAACATCCTAGAGAAGAACACAGGCAGCAACCTCTTTGACGTGGGCCACGGCAACTTCTTGCTAGACGCGTCTCCAAAGGCAAGGGAAACAAAGGCAAAAACAAACTATTGGGACTTCATCAAGATAAAAAGATTTTGCCTGGCAAAGGAAACTGTCGACAAAACCAAAAAACAACCTACAGAATGGGAGAAGGTATTTGCAAATATCTTATCAGGTAAAGGGCTAATATCCAAAATCTATAAAGAACTTGTCAAATCCAACACCCAAAGAACAAATAATCCAGTCAAGAAATGGGCAGAAGACATGAACAGACATTTCTGCAAAGAAGACAACCAAATGGCCAACAGACACATGAAAAAGTGCTCAACATCACTTGGCATCAGGGAAATACAGATCAAAACCACAATGAGATACCACCTCACACCAGTCCGAATGGCTAAAATTAATAAGTCAGGAAACAACAAATGTTGGCGAGGATGTGGAGAAAGGGGAATCCTTTTACTCTGCTGGTGGGAATGCAAGCTGGTACAGCCATTCTGGAAAACAGCATGGAGGTTCCTCAAAAAGTTAAAAGTAGAGCTACCCTACGATCCAGCAATTGCTCTACTAGGTATTTACCCCAAAGATACAAATGTAGTGATCTGAAGGGGCACCTGCACCCCAATGCTTATAGCAGCAATGTCCACAATAACCGAACTATGGAAAGAGCCCAGATGTCCATTGACAGATGATTGGATAAAGAAGATGTGGTCTATATATAATGGAATATTACTCAGCCATCGAGAAGAATGACATCTTGGCATTTGCAACAACGTGGATGTAACTAGAGGGTATGATGCTAAATGAAATAAGTCAGTCATAGGAAGATAATTATCATAGGATTTCACTCATATGTGGAATTTAAGAAACAGGATCATAGGGGAAGGGAGGGAAAAGTAAAACAAGCCAAAATCAGAAAGCAAGAGAAACCGTAAGAGACTCTTTTTTTTTTAATGATTTTTTTATTATATTATGTTAGTCACCATACAGTACATCCCCGGATTCCGATGTAAAGTTCGATGCTTCATTAGTTGCGCATAACACCCAGTGTACCATGCAATACGTGCCCTCCTTACTACCCATCACCAGTCTATCCCATTCC
>NC_048219.1:181492597-181522777 GCF_002007445.2 Ailuropoda melanoleuca
GAAGAGCCTGATGTGGGGCTCGATCCCATAACGCTGGGATCACGCCCTGAGCCGAAGGCAGGCGCTTAACCGCTGTGCCACCCAGGTGCCCCCTCTGCTTGTTTCACTTAGCCTTATCTCCTCCAGTGCCATCCATGTTGCAGCAAATGTTGAGAATTCATTCTTTCTGATAGCTGAGTAATATTCCATTGTATATATGGACCACAGCTTCTTAATCCAGTCATCTGTTGAAGGGCATCTCGGCTCCTTCCATGATTTGGCTATTGTGGACAATGCAGCTATGAACATTGGGGTGCATATGGCCCTTCTCTTTACTACGTCTGTATCTTTGGGGTAAACACCCAGTAGTGCAATGGCTGGGTCATAGGGTAGTTCAATTTTTAACTTTTTAAGGGACCTCCACACTGTTTTCCAGAGTGGCTGTACCAACTTGCATTCCCACCAACAATGTAGGAGGGATCCCCTTTCTCCACATCCTCTCCAACAATTGTTGTTTCTTGCCTTGTCTATCTTTGCCATTCTAACTGGCGTAAGGTGGTATCTCAGTGTGGTTTTGATTTGAATTTCCCTGATGGCTAATGATTTTGAACATTTTTTCATGTGTCTGTTAGCCATTTGTATGTCTTCATTGGAAAAGTGTCTGTTCATATCTTCTGCCCATTTTATGATTTGTTTATTTGTTTCTCGTGTATTGAGTTTGAGAAGTTCTTTGTAGATCTTGGATACCAGTCCTTTATCTGTGGTGTCCTTTGCAAATATATTCTCCCATTCCGTGGGCTGTCTCTTAGTTTTTTTGACTGTTTCCTTGGCTGTGCAGAAGCTCTTTATCCTGATAAAGTCCCATAAGTTCATTTTATCTTTTATTTCTCTTGCCTTTGGAGATGTGTCGTGAAAAAGGTTGCTCTGGCCGATGTCATAGAAGTTGTTGCCTATGTTCTCCTCTAGAATTTTGATGGATTCCTGTCTCACATTGAGGTCTTTCATCCATTTGGAGTTTATTTTTGTGTATGGTGTGAGAGAGTGGTCAAGTTTCATTCTTTTGCATGTAGCTGTCCAATTTTCCCAGCACCATTTATTGAAGAGACTGTCTTTTTTCCACCGGATGTTTTTTCCTGCTTTATCAAAGATTAGTTGCCCAAAGAGCCGAGGGTCCATTTCTGGGTTCTCTATTCTGTTCCATTGGTCGATGTGTCTGTTTTTGTGCCAGTACCATGCTGTCTTTGTGATCACAGCTTTGTAGTACAGCTCGAAATCCGGCATTGTGATGCCCCCAGCTTTGTTTTTCCTTTTCAACAGTTCCTTGGAGATTCGGGGCCTTTTCTGGTTCCATACAAATTTAAGGACTATTTGTTCCAGTTCTTTGAAAAATGTCCTCGGTATTTTGATCGGGATAGCATTGAAAGTGTAGATTGCTCTGGGTAGTATGGACATTTTAACTATGTTAATTCTTCCAATCCATGAGCATGGAATATTTTTCCATCTTTTTATGTCTTCCTCAATATCTTTCAAAAGTGATCTATAGTTTCTAGGATATAGGTCCTTTACGTCTCTGGTTAAGTTAATTCCAAGGTAACGTATGGTTTTTGGTGTTATTGTAAATGGGATGGATTCCCTAATTTCTCTTTCTTCAGTCTCGTTATTCGTGTATAGAAATGCAACTGATTTCTGGGCATTGATTTTGTATCCTGCCACATTACTGAATTGTTCTATAACTTCTAATAGTTTGGGAGTGGATTCTTTTGGGTTTTCCATATAGAGTATCATGTCATCTGCGAAGAGAGACAGTTTGACTTCTTCTTTGCCGATTTGGATACCTTTGATCCCTTTTTGTTGTCTGATTGCTGTTGCAAGGACTTCTAGTACTATGTTGAATAGTAGTGGTGAGAGTGGGCATCCTTGTCGTGTTCCTGATCTTTTCCAGCTTTTCCCCATTGAGAATAATATTTGCAGTAGGCTTTTCATAGATGGCTTTTATGAGATTGAGAAATGTACCCTCTATTCCTACACTTCTGAAGGGTTTTAATCAGGAAAGAATGCTGTATTTTGTCAAATGCTTTTTCTGCATCAATTGAGAGGATCATAAGAGACTCTTAACCATAGGAAACAAACTGAGAGGGGCTCCTGGGTGGTGCAGTCGGTTAAGCATCTGCCTTCAGCTCAGGTCATGACCCAGGGTTCTGGGATCGAGCCCCAAGTTGGGCTCTCTGCTCAGCGGGGAGCCTGCTTCTCCCTCTCCCTCTGCCTGCCACTCCCCCTGCTTGTGTTCTCTCTCTCACTGTCAAATAAATAAATAAAATCTTAAAAAAAAAAAGAACCAAACTGAGGGTTGCTGGGGGAGGGGTGGTAACCATGTCATGGGCATTAAGGAGGGCATGTGATGTAAAGAGCATTGGATGTTATACAAAACTGATGAATCACTGAACTCTACCTCTGAAATTAATAATACACTATGCTTTAATTAATTGAATTTAAATAAAATAAAATAAATTTAAAAAGTAATAAATAAAAACTTCCTCTCCCATTGTATTTTCTACTTCAGAACTCTTCTTTTTTAAAAAAGATTTTATTTATTTATTTGAGAGGGAGAGAGCGTGGGGGGAGGGACAGATGGAGAGGGAGAAGCCGAGTCCCCACTGAGCACAGAGCCTAACACGGGGCTCACAGAGCGGGGCTCACAGCGCGGGGCTCGATCCCAGGACGCTGGGATCGTGACTTGAGCTGAAGGCAGATGCTTAACCGACTGAGCCCCCCAGGCGCCTCTCTACTTCAAAACTCTTATTAGCTGACATTGAAAGTTTTACATTGATCCTCTGTACTTCTTAGATTTTCCTTTCAATAAACACTTTCTGTATTTTGTCTTGTACTGTGTGATACAAAAACACATTGCCCATTTTGGTTGTTCCGTTGAGGGGTTTTTGTTGTTTCATAATCATGTTCAATTTTTCAGTTGTGTTTTTTTTTTAATGAATGTGTTATCCCTTTGCCTCCAAGAATGTTACAATCATTCTTAAGTCCTATTCTTGCTCTATGAGCTATTTTGCTGGGTAAAAGTTCTTTTCTAAGCTGGATTGGATAGCTTTTTCAAGATGTTGATTTTCTTCTTATGTTTGGTAATTGCTCATTAGAAGCTCATTTTTTTTTAAGATTTTATTTATTTATTTGACAGAGAGAGAGACAACACAAGCAGGGGGAGTGGCAGGCAGAGGGAGAGGGAGAAGCAGGCTCCCTCTGGGAGCCCACGTGGGACCCCACGTGAGACTCAATCCCAGGACCCAGGGATCATGACCTAAGCCAATGGCAGACTTAACCATCTGATCCACCCAGGCGTCCCAGGGGCTCATCTTTTATCAGCGATTTCCTGTTAGACCGTTTGCGCTCTCCATTTCTAGGCTCTTTAGCAAAAGGGGGATGAGACAATGTTATGGTGCACATTGTGATATATTGTCAATAAATGGCAGTGGGCGTATACTGATGGGGGGGTATTTTGACCCCTCATCTTCTGCAAATGGTGCTTCCCTTTTCTCCTAGGTGACACCAGCCATGAGGAACCATGTCCTTCCTTTCACCTAATGATCTCATATTCACTGCTCTCACAGGAGGCAGGTAATCCTGCTGGAGTTTCTCGGCCCCAGGAGACAAGAAGGGGGAGTGTGTGTGGGGTGGTTAACATGCTTGGTTGCACCTGTTGTGGCACCCTGAGTCATCAGTGCTTTGTTGGTGACTTCTGAGCCCCAAAGCCCCCAGGATCCACCCTCTCTGAGCCTGGAGTGATTTTGTTGTCAACTGCTGTAGCAGTCAGTCAGTTGCTCTGCACATTTGGGACTGTGGTTTTCTTTTCTGACCAGTTGCTACCTGCCAGCCAGCTTTCAGGGAATTCTCACGGTTTCTGATTCACCAAGGACTCTCCTTGTTGCCCAGGGTGATTATGCATTTATATTACTTATTTTTAAAGATTTTATTTTTATTTTTTAATTTTTTTCTCATTCATGAGATATTTATTAAAATAACACATTTAGGGGAAAAATCAATACAATGTATACATCATTACTGAAAACTGTATACCATCATACAAAAAAGGATTTTATTTTGGGAAGTCGATTCCTAACTTGTGGCAAGTTTTACTTTCAGAAATAAAACCACAAAACACCACACTCTAATTCAATCTTAGAGACTGGCATGCTGAGCAAGGAATGTTCTTATTCTTTGTAGGAGCTCCTTCTTTACACTGTCAGGTACCAGGGCTCTGCCTTTTGGTGTTATTTCAGCCACCAAGTCATCAACAGTAACGTGTTCTAGTCCTTTTTCTTTAATTACCTCTTTACAGCGCGTCTTCAACTGGTCCTTCCAGCCACATTCAATAAATTTAGCTCTCACCCACTCTTTGAGGCTTTCTTTTTCTCCAGTTTCTATCAACTTTTGGTTAACTGCTGCTCCCATCTGCACGTCTTTGTTCATCTTGCTAACCACCATCACCGCGGGCGAGGGCAGTCCCTTCCCAGCTACGAAATGACCCTTGCGCTGACGACTGTTACCTACCACACTCTTTGGCTGCCTGGACCTAGACCCTCGGTAGCTCCTTAAAGATTTTATTTTTAAGTAATCTCTACTCCCAACGTGGGGCTCGAACTTACAACCTCAGAGATCAAGAGTCATATGCTCTACTGATTGAGCCAGCCAGGCACCCCTATGTTACTTACTTTTATCTCTTTTGTGTTTTCATTTCCAACCAGTTGGGAAGGGAGGGAAAGGCTACAGCTTGTATTCTGTTTGCAATCTGGGACTGGAACCATCTCCCATGGCACTATCTCTACCATAACACGCATCCATGTTGACGCATCCATGTTGACGGTAGGCAGAATAATGGCCTCCTCCCTTCCCCCAAGATGTCTGTGTCCTAATCCCTGGAACCTGTTATGCTAGATACCAAGGGAGAATTCAGATGGCAGATGGAATTAAAGTTGCCAGTCAGCCGGCCTTACAATATGGGGATTAGCCTGGATTATCTGGGTGGGCTCAATGTAATCACAAGGGTCCTTAAGTGTGGAAGAGGGAGGAAGAAGAGTTAGTGTCAGGGGGATTGATGTGATGAAAAACCCAATTGGCCATTGCCGGTGGTGAAGACAGAAGGGGCCAGGAAAGTGGGCAGCCTCTTTAAGCTGGAAAAGACAAGAAATAGATTCTCCGCTGGACCCTCCAGAAGGGAGCACAGACCAGCCCACACCTTTCGTTTAGCCCACTGAGATCCCCTTTGGACTGCTGACCTTCAGAACTGCAAGATTACAAATGCCGGCTGTCTTAAGCAGCTGAGCTGGGTGTGATTTGTTACAACAGCCATAGGAAGTGAACACAATGTTGAAACGTAATTGTTGATGTCTGTCCGCCCCTCTCACTGCCAGCTTCTTGAGAACAAGAGCCACACTGTTGTGTCCTTTATTTACCAGGAATCCAGCAAAGGCTCTGGCACACAGTCAGGGCTCAGTCAATATTTGTGGAACTAATGAGAGAGTGAAAGGCTGCTCTCCCTTTTTGAAGTTCGACACAGGCTCTGAGATTGCAGAGTAGCTGGGGCCTTCCCCTTTCCCAGGCCCTGGAGACCCGAAGCCCTTTGATCTTACTTTTCTTGGCTTTCCTTGTCCCCCACTGCAGGTCTTACGCCCTTGCACTTGCAGCCCCCTCCCCTGCTGTGGACCAGGGCCCTCCCTCTCCAGCCCCGTGTGCAGGAAGAATTGGGATGGAGGACACACGTGTCACATATCTGGCCGACTTGGCCCACGGGCCTTCTGGGGGTTTATGCCTGAGACGAACCTTTTCTTCCTCTCCAGGATCCTGCCTGCTTTCCTCTCTTCTCCCAGCTGCCTCCATTCCCCATTCCCTAGCCGGCTTCTGTGCTTTCCCAAGCAGTTTGAATGAGGGATGTAGCTTTTTGGTTCTTTTAACCACAAGGTTCCCATTTTTCTTACAGCTCTTCTGAAATCCCTTCCCATAGGATCCCAGCGGTTTCCAGGAGAGACAATGAAAAGAATTAAAGGCACTCTCAAGCAACCTTGGGTTCACTATAAAGCCACTCAGGGACTCCCTGCGTTCATTTTCTGCAGAACTGTGAAATCCCCCAGGCTGGGCTTTCCAAGCTCTTGCTGGGTCACTGCGGTATTGTCATTTTGTTGCTCCCTTTTCAGGCAGCCATTTTCAGGCCCTGGCTTCTTTAATCCCGAGCTTCACTTCGCTTCTGCTTCTCTGGCTTTCCCTTCATGGGCCTTGTGTTCAGTCTTGCCTGGAACCAGGCTCTGATGGGCTCGCTTGGTCATGGTCTAACGCGGCGTTCTCATGCCAGACCTCCTGTAATGCTGCTGATTTGTTCCATATGTTTGACTCTGGTAACCGGGCCAATTCCTGGGCAGTCTTTTGTGGCTAGGTCTGGTAGCAGTGCCAAGAGAATCAATGTGTGGTAACTTATGTAGCAAGAACTGCCTCTGACCACTGGGTCCTGGGGCTGTCTGTGCCAGGCACATGGACACCCCTCGAGGGAAAACTCCTTTACCACAACTCTGTTTTTGCAGGTGATATTCACACCTCTTCATTCTTTTCCGTTTGCCCCCCTTTCCCACCTCATGAAGATACCTAGTTAATGAAACAAGTAGATCAACCAATTTCACCCTCCCTACCCACAACCCTATTTCAAGTGTGAACTTTTCGTTCTGGAGAAATCCTTAGGTCTCCATCATTTGATTTGCTGCAGGAGGCTGGGGCACCACAATAGTGAGGTCCAGATCTAGGACAATGGCTCATGTCCTAACAATGAACTGTTACTTCTGTTCCCCTGTGGGCAACAGTCTTGGGGCCTGCCTGCTCCAAAGGTATCAGAAACAAGAGGGACCAGGACTCGGAGGTCTGTATTCTCTGGTAGCTGACTTTGTCAATCTTTTTTTTTTTTTTTTTAAGATTTTATTCATTTATTTTAGAGAGAGAGGGAGAGGGAGGGAAAGAGTGCCAATGTGTGTGGGGGGTGGGGGGGCATGGAGAAGAGGGAGAGAGAATCTCAAGCAGACTCTGTGCCAAGCTTGGAGCCCAAGGAGGGGCTGGATCTCACAACCCCCCTGAGATCATGACCTGAGCCCAAATCAAGAGTCGGACACTCAACTGAGCCACCCAGGTGCTTCTGACTTTGTCATTCTTGTATGAAGACTCTTTCCTCCCTTCTAGAACTCCACCCCGGCTGCCTGAGCTGGTAACCAGCTCACCTTTCCTTACCCCTTTGATCATGAGCATTTTGCACAGGCTACCCCAGGGAAATTAAAGGTGTGTGTGGGGTGCTACCAGTGGCAGCTGCTTCCGATTCACTGCTCTCCTCACACCATTAACATAGCAGTGAAGCTGAGTTGCATGAGCTGTACCTTTTAGATACCAGATCCAGTGCTGTGCTGGGAGGTTTTAGTCATATGCTTGGAAAGTGCAGCTGAGCATTTCTGATTTTAGGACAGCTCATTGTCCTCAAACTATTGAACAACTCATCATTTATATCATTAAGTCAATTTATCATGTATAGCGAAAAAAAAATCCGTGTAATCGTGGTTATTTCTGTATCGTGCTCTATTGATCTAACCATTTTTGTCTATCTCTTTGTCAGTATCATGCCTCTGTGGTTACTGCCGCTTTCTCTACAGGACGTTTTGCTATTGCTGGTCCAAGGCCCCTATTAGTGCCTCTTATTCTTTTTTTCCCTCAAAATGTTTTGGCTGTGCTCATGTGAGTCTTCCAGAGGAATTTCAGAATCAACTTGTTAAGTTCCAAAACCTCCCCATCGGGATTTTGATGGAAATTGCATTAAATTGACATCATTATAATATCAAATCTTCTCATCAGGAACATGTTAACTTTTCATTTATTTGAGTCATTTTTAATGTCCTTAAAGTTCTCTGGTTTCCTTCATATATTTCTCAAAAAGTTCTAGGTATACACTTTTTTCCCCCCGTTTCAGCAAATGGGATCTTCCCCCCCCATTTCAGACTTTTTTTTTTTTTAAAGGTTTTGTCTTAGTCAAGGCTCTTATGGTAGCAATTTACAGAGATACACTCTAACTTAGGCAAAAAAAAAAAAAAAAAAAAAAAGTTGGATGGGAATTCTTTGGAAGGTGGCCAAGGCCTCCTCTGCAGCCTGAGGGCAGAAGGGGGAGTGGGCCTCACAAGAGGGCCTGGAAATAAGAACTACTTAGTCTCTCTCTGTGTGCTGCTTCTCTGAGTAGATGTTTTCCTCTCTCTTTCTCTGTAGTTTACAGCTTTCTTTGCTGCTCTCTTTGTCCCGCTTTCACATTTCTGGGAAGCAAAGCGACACAGAGCAAATCTGGCTACAGGGTCTATCCATATGAATGGAGCAATTCTCAGAATATATATGGAGCAATTCTCAGAATCAGCGGGTTGGGGAGACACTCCTGAAACAGATTTCGGAAGCTCCAGCTCTGTAATGTCAGGAATTTCAAAACAATCTGTCTCTTCTTGCCTAAGAGGGTTAGAGTTGGCAGAAAGGGTATGGGAGAACCCTCCCTTCCTAGTTCTAGGTGATTGATAAACAGGGATTGACAATCATCACTGCTCTGGGATTAATAATGCAACAAAAATATACTGAGCCCCTACTGTTTTGCTGTTCACGATGTGCTTCCACTTACTTCACTTTGGCTCAGATCACATAGTAACCCATAAACGCTAAATTGTGTGGTTTAGGGACATAAATTGCCATTTCAAATATTTTGGCTGTAGAGAATAAGATCCTTAAAATTTTGGAACTTGAGATAAAGATAACATATTTCCACCCTCAACTGGCATATGATTCATTTTGATTTCCCTCTGCAGAAAAGGCACTTACTAAAAAAAAAAACAACAACCTCTCCTTGAAAACCAAATTCTGTTAAAAGACGTTTTTCTTTACTTAATCTAGTTCAGTAGTTGACGTCCTTTTTTGACAGGGAGCCAGGTGAAACAGCTACAAGAAACTTGGAACCAGGAAACTTTGGCAGTCTTGATGAAATTGGTTACTAATTGAACGACCTTCGCGGGTAACCTAGCCTCGGTGAACCTGCTTTCTCATTTTCAAACACGGCATAACAATTTTTAGATTCAGGAGTTATTAAAAGGCAACACAGTAAAAGCAAAAGACTGGATACACGTGAGGCATTACCAATTGCAATGTGAGTCTGACACTAGCGAAGGAAAAAAGAGCAATGAGTTTGGAGAAACATTAAGGAAAAACTGTCCAGAGTAACTCCAGAGGTGGCATCTTGGCAAGCCTCAGCTCTTTCAGCAGATACCAAAAAACTTCATGTGGCGAACATGCTTTCCTCTAATTCGAAAACGAGTGTTCGCTTTGGCCGAGTCCTTTCCTGAGAGAAAATTCCATTTACCCAAACTGTGCTTCCCCGCCCCGTCTACAAATAACGAGTCAGGTTTTCCTCACAGGCCTGGAGGGGCCCTGGCGAGCCGAGCGGGAGACCCATGCTGAGCGGGGCCCACAAGCAGGGCGGGGGTGGGGTCAAGGATGGAGAGGCCCAGGTTTGGGCCGGGTCCGAGCCCCGCGCAGGTCCGACCGCCAAGGGACCGCCCCCTCCGCACCAAGCCGTCCCCACCCCCGTCCGACACGTAAGCACGACTTAGGCCGTGGCTTCCGGCAGCGCAGGCGTGCTTTCTGGTTGTCCCGCCTGCCCGCCTTCCTTCCGGGGCGGGACTTCCTTGCCATTATTGATAGGCGTCGGACTGTAGAGCTGGTGGGAGGAGCACACAGGAGGTCAGTCTGGGTGGTCAGGCCTTACGCTCCTCGAAAGGGTACCCGGGAGGACGCTTTTCCTGGCCCTCTTTCTTACTTCTTTCTCCCCGCGAGTCCTCGGTTTGCGCGAACGTCCTGGGCTTTTGGTACCACCACCCACCTGAGGCTCTTCCGCTTCCTCTTTTCTCAGGCTCCGCCCCCAGCGTCCCGTGGCCATGACGACCGCCCAGCGGGACTCCCTGGTGTGGAAGCTCGCGGGGCTGCTTCGGGAGTCGGGTGAGTGGATACACGGTTGATCGGGGGGCTGGGGCAAGGTGGGGGGTACACCCTGCCTTCCGGAGACACTACCCCCTTGGGAATGATAGAATTACAGCCGTTTAAAGTTACGAGGGTTCAGGCGTCAATTCACTTTTTTTTTTTTTTTTATTCCTCTGAAGTTTATTCTCTCTGGTCCCGTTGCTTACAGGGTCCTTTGTTTTTGACATTTCAAACCTTAGCCATCCTTCGAGACCAGTGCCACTTACTCCATGCGTTCTCTGATACTGTCAGAGGAAAGTGATCTTTACCTGGCTGTAAGCCTCTGGAGAGCTGGGACTGGCATAATCATTGCTCTGTGGCAAGGCACTTAGTATAGTTAAAAGCACGAGATTTGGAGTCAGATTCACTTGGGTTGGAATCCCAACTCTTTCAAACGTGGCGAAGTTGTTTAAGTTTTCTGAGCTTCAGCTTTCCACAGCAGGAAAATGGCATAACGATTGTACTTAACTCAAAAGGTTGTTGTGGGGATTGATTTTAACCCATGTAAAGCGTTTAGGACAATGTTTGCATAATATGTAAGGACTCAAAACTGGTAGTTATTGTTACTACAATTTCTTCTGTCCGTGCCTGGGCACGGTGGAGCCACACTGGTTGTTCAATGTGTGGTTGATGTTAGTTGTGGGAGAAGAAACCTTGATTTGAGATCAGACAAAAGTAGCAACTTCCTTCCATCTATATAAGCTCAATCATTGTTCTTCTCCAAGCCCCAGTTTCCATCTCCTTAAGGGGTGGTCAGTAATGCTTCTCTTTAGGAGATTCCAGTGAAGTTTAAATGAGGCAGCAAAGTTGTCTGCCACATACCACCCGGTTAATATTAGCTGGCTGCCCGCACTCTGTACTCTGTACTCCCATTGGTGGTGTTTGTGGAATCTTTCTTTAGAGCAGTTTTACTTTCTGGCTTGTTTTATTAACCATGTACATGTTTTATCTCTTCCACATAGGAAGCTCTTTGAGGGTGGGAAGAGTCTTTGAACCCTGTCTGCATCTATCCTTAGTGTCTAGCACATGGAACATCTTTCATGCAACGTTGCAGGATTTATCAGTTTGTTCAGCACAAATCTGACCTGGTGCTCCAGGGGTTAGGGATGATGGTATGTGGGACTGTAAGAGCTGGCAAGAGATTTTTATGGTGATGGAATAATTTTGTATCTTGATTGTGATGTTGGTTACAGGAATCCACACCAATGACAAAAAAGTGGCATAGAACTATGTCAGTTTCCTGATTTTGATATTGTATCATATTTACATAAAATGTAAACATTGGGCGAAACTGGCTGAAGAATATACGGTACCTCTCTGTAATATCTTTGCCACATCTTTTGACTCTATCATTGTTTTAAAAAAAAAAAACTGGTAAGAAAAATATTTTTCCATGCCTACCTCATAGCTATACTTTTTAGGTGCAGCGATGGGTACCGAGGTTATCAAAAGATGTGCTCAAGGATGACAGTCAGAGAGAGCAGTTTTTTTTATTATTATGTTCAGTTAGCCACTGTATGGTACATCTCAGTTTTTGATATAGTGTTCAGTGATTCCTTAGTTGCATATAACACCCACTGCTCATCACAACACATGCCCTCCTTACTACCCATCACCCTGGTACCCCCTCCCCCCACCCTCCTCCCTTCTGAAACCCTCAGTTTGTTTCCCGGGGTCCATAGTCTCTCATAGTTCGTCTCCCTCTCTTATTTCTCCCCCTTCATATTTCCCTCCCTTCCCCTATGGTTCTTTGTGCTGTTGCTTATGTTCCACATGTGAGTGAAACCATATGATAATTGTCTTTCTCTGCTTGACTTATTTCACTTAGCATAATCCCCTCCAGTTCCATCCATGTTGATGCAAATGGTGGGTATTCATCCTTTCCGATGGCTGAATAATATACCATTGTATCAATGGACCACATCTTTTTCATCCATTCATCTGTTGAAGGACATCTCGGTTCCTTCCACATAGAGCAGTTTTAACACGGAGATGAGAATAATACCTCAGTACTATAATGAGTGGTTATTCTTTCTATGACATGCATTTTGGGATGGTTTAAAAGTTTCTGTAAGTGCACGTATTACTTCTGTGATGAGAAAGAAGTAAAGATGAAATACGTGGGGCGTTGGGCTGGTTCAGTGGTGGAGCACGCGACTCTTGATCTTGGGCTTGTGGGTTTGGGTCCCACGTTGGGTGAAGAGTTTACTTAAAAAAAAAGGTGAAACACCCAACCAGCTTTTATATAAAGTGAGTGATTACAGTGTAAAAGGGCAGCAGTGGTACACATTGAGAAGCCTGCTTGGAGGAGGAAGGTCTCGAACTGGGTGGAGTGGGAGGGAATGTACCAGAAAATGGGGAATCTGTGAACCAAGCTGACTGTATACCCAGCACCGTGAGTAGACTGGACTCTTGAGCAGATGGTGAAAGGAAATTTGGAAAAGTTGGTTGGGTGTAGTGAACGCAAACTCCTATCATTAGACTGAAGAGTTAGGACTTTTTGTGAAGATAGTGGGCTGCTGTTGAAGACTTCTGAGCAGGGAGGAGCGAGTATGAGCCCACCAGTGGGAGATCTACAATATGGATTGGAGTGGGTGTATCCTGGGGTCACAGAGTCTCAGAACAAAGGGAAAGACCCCTTTGTTATTTGTTCTCCTTCCTGTCTGCCCCTTTCCCTGCAGGTGACGTGGTCCTGTCTGGCTGTAGCACACTGAGCCTCTTGACCGTCACCCTGCAGCAGCTGAACCACGTATTCGAGCTGCACCTGGGGCCATGGGGCCCTGGCCAGACGGGCTTTGTGGCTCTGCCCTCTCACCCCGCCGACTCCCCTGCCATCCTCCAGCTTCAGTTCCTCTTCGATGTGCTGCAGAAAACTCTTTCGCTCAAGGTCCTGCGGTGGGAATGGAGTAGTATGTATGAAGAGCCCAGGAGCTGGGGGGGGGGGGGGGGGCACAGGTGCAAGAAGTCTGCAGGGCCCATATTGAGAAGGTGTGAGAGCTGTGGGTGGCTGTGTGAAGGAGGAGAGGCCAAGGAGAGGGAGATGTGCTGGCCTCAGTGATGTGAGGTGTTTTCTTTTAGCTGGTCCACGTCCCTGGTTCTGGCCTCCCCGGACCCATCAAGATTTTTCCCTTCAAGTCCCTTCGGCAGCTGGAGGTATGGAGCGTTGGGGGATGCTGGCACACGAAACCCAGTTTGCAACAACTTTTTGGGAACGGGGAAAGAGCTGGCCCCCTTTGGTGGGTGGGCCAGGGCTGAGTGTGTCCACTGCTCTGCAGTAACATGGCATTCATCTCTTCCACTTACCGCTTCCCTGAACCATAGTTGGATTTATCATCTTTTCCCTTCCCATGAAAGGAGGAAGGGAGGTGAAGCCTCAGTCTTTTGTGACATTCTGTCTGTCTCGCTCCCTCCTTCCCCCTCAGCTCCGAGGTGTCCCTCTCCATTGCCTCCGTGGCCTCGGTGGCATCTACTCCCAGCTGGAGACCTTGACTTGCAGCAGGAGCATTCAGGCACTAGAGGTAAGGGGGGGTGAGGGTTCTCAGGGACCGAGACGACCAAGCTCTGCAGGTCTCTCTTCTTTGCAGCCTTCCCTGCTTCCCGCTTCTCTTCGGACAGTGTCCTTGCCCCCTCTGCTGTACTTCCGTAGTGCCGTGTATCTGTCTGTATGTTTATGGTCACACCTACCATCTTGTATTCAATATTCTCATGTCCATCTCCCCATTCTCCCCACAACAGATTCCTGGGGGCAGGGCCCTGGGCTTGTTTTCAGTCTGTCTCTGCAGACCAAGTTTAGTATATAAAGAACGAAGGAATAGCTGGGGGACAATGGCTCAGAGCGGGGAGGAGGGGACAGCGGGGGTAATGGAGCACCCTGTCTCAGGAGCTCCTCTCAGCCTGCGGTGGTGACCTCTGCTCTGCCCTGCCCTGGCTGGCTCTGCTGTCTGCCAACTTCAGCTACAACGCACTGACTTCCTTAGACAGCTCCCTGGTGAGTGCCTCAGAGGGAAGGGGGGTTGGGAAAAGACGGGGTGGGGGGGCCCTTAGGGAGGAGGGCCGGCTGGCTGCCTGGAGGTGTCTGATTCTTTGCTGCCCCCCCACCCCCCCCAGCGTCTCTTGTCAGCTCTGCGCTTCCTGAATCTGAGCCACAATCAAGTTCAGGACTGCGAGGGCTTCCTGATGGTGAGTGTAAACAGGCTGCTTGGACCTGGCACCACTCGGGTCTCTGACAATTCCACTCTGACCCTCTTTCCTGGACCTGGTTTTGCTCCCACCTGACTCCTGTCCCCCACCCTCCGGCAGGTAGGGCTACATCCTGGAGGCAGTACTCTTTGGGATCTCCGGCTGTAGCATAACAGAAGCCAGTGTCCCCATCTCAACTCCTAATCCTTGTGTGACTTGGGGCAAACTAACCTTTGAGTTTCTCAACTTGTCAAGCAGAAATTCTAGGAGTGCCTGCTTTTATAGTATTAGAGTGGTCATGGAGGTTGTGTGATGTTAGCTCAGAAAAGGTAGCTTGGGGATGATGGTGAAGAAGCTTCTCCCAAGTCTCGTCAGAGATGAAGTTGGACAGTAGTTACTGTGGTGAGAGCAGATTTTAGTCAGTAATATGCTATTATGGTAGTAATGAGCTATCATGGTATGTAATCAGTAGCGAAACCATTTTAATTTATAATAAACTTCAGCATGAACTAAATTCAAATTGAATTTGTGCAGAGATCAGTGGGCGTTTTCAAGGGAGAGTGAGGGACTGGGCATGAGAAGGCAGGGGCTTGAGCAGATTCTCTCCTTGACCTAACTGTCAGTTTCCTCTGAAGTCAAGGAAGTGGAAATTTACAAAAAGCAGGAAGCAGGGGTTGGTCCATATGAAATCCGTCTGGGTCTGGGTTTGCTGGCTGGCGCTTGCCAGAATTAGCCTCCTACCTTCCTACAGAGGCTGGGAGATAGGGGCTCTGTCTTCAGCTGTTGGCTGGAACAAACTAATTCTCTTGGCAGCCTCGGGTTTTTCTAGGAGGGAAGGTAAGGGGGCTGGCGTTGTCTTCCCAAGGATGTGACTGTGAGCTATTAGGAACTATGCTAGGATTTGTTCAACTCTGTTAGTGTTTGGGGGGGGGGTGTGGAGGATGGGATGAACTCAGTTGTGTGGAAAGTATGCAGTCTTTATAGGCCGAGGTTGAGGTCTATTTGAAAAGAAGGCTCAGAGAAGCCTGGCGAGAATCTGGTCAAGGAGAGAATCTTTGTCACCACCCCCTCTCAGGACTTGTCTGAGCTCTACCATCTGGACATCTCCTATAACCACCTGCGTTTGGTGCCGAGAATGGGACCCTCGGGTGCGGCTCTGGGGACCCTGATCCTGCGAGGCAATGAGCTCCGGAGCCTGCAGGGTGAGTGGGGAGTGTGGGGAGGGAGTTGGGGGGCCAGGGGTAGGAGAGGGTGGGGCAAGCTTGGAGGGGTAGAGAGACAGTGTGAGACTCAGCTTGGGACCCGCATGCCTCCAGAGCCTCAGGTGGGGCTCCGGGTAGATCTGAGGTGCCCAGGCTGGTCTTTCTGCTCTACCCCCCCACCCCCATACATACATGCCCTTCCTCCCTGCTCGCCTCCACCCCAGGCCTGGAGCAGCTGAGGAAGCTGCGGCACCTGGACGTGGCGTACAACCTGCTGGAAGGCCACCGGGAGCTGGCGCCGCTGTGGCTGCTGGCTGAGCTCCGCAAGGTGCGTCCTGAGTCTTGAGTGCTTCCAGGACCTGGGGGCTGGCTCTGCGCCTCTCCCTCCTCCCAGGCTGTTTTGGTGAGTGCCCTTCCTCACACAGGGAGGTCCGAGGCCCATCTCAGTCTCCTCTTCCTGCCCTTCAGCTTTACCTGGAGGGCAACCCTCTGTGGTTCCACCCTGCACACCGAGCGGCCACTGCCCAGTACTTATCGCCCCGTGCCAGGGACGCTGCAGCTGGCGTGAGCGATCTTCTTGATCTTCTCCTGTCCGTTCTGCTTTCTCTGTCCTGCCTGTCCCCGCCACCCCCCGCCCCCTCATCTGCTCCCCACCCCAGCCCTGGGTGACGGGCCATAGCCCCAGGATCCTTGCTTGTTAGGCTGCTCCCCCGCGCTGAGCCTGCCGGTCCCTGCGGGACTAGGAGGGCTCCCCTGGGCGGGTGGGCAGGCAGGCGTTCCACCACCCACACCGCCCCTCCCCTTTTATCTTTGTTCAGTTCCTTCTTGATGGAAAAGTCTTGTCACTGACTGACTTTCAGGTTAGTATGCTGGGAGCACCGGGAGTAGGCCATCCCAGATTGGTTTGGGAGGACATGACAGGGGTCCCAGGGTAGGGGTCTTTCTGGGCAGCTACAAAGGAGGGCCCATCCCTTGGCCAGCCGGGCAGGGCAGAAGTGCACCTCTGGCTCCAGCCTTGCTCTCCTTCCTGTTATCACACACCAGACCTCCACATCCTCAGGGCTTGGCTCCTCGGCCCCACCTCTGCCCTGGTCAGCAGGGAGTACTGTTGAAACCTCAGGAGGCGCTGACTTGAGTGACAGCATCTCCTCAGGGGGTGTTATGGCCCAGCTCTCACACCGGAAGGTTAAGGTAAACAGTGTCCTAAGCCACCTCGTGCCTGGGGTTGGATCCCTACGGATGGGCTGGGAATAGCAAGGCCTCATCCTTGCTTGTGGGTGGGGTTTTCTGGGTAAAGTTGGGTGTGTGGCCACAGACGGCAGGGTGGGAGGCCCCAGCTCTCCCAGAGCCTCGGTCCTCTGTCCACCTTCAGAGCCGAGTTCGTGTGAGGCGAGCAAGTATCTCGGAGCCCAGTGATACAGACCCAGAGCCCCGGACCCTGGACCCCTCCCCAGCTGGTAAGTCTGCCGGGCCCCAGCTGCCCTTTCCCTAGTCCTGTCTTCAGGCTCCGGCCCCAGTTTTTTCGGTAAGAGGGAGTCTGTCTGAGGTAGAGCAGAGCATTGTAGAGGGTCTTTTAGGCATCCCTCTTTCTTTCTAGTTTAATGAAAAAAGAGACCGCCCCAGGCAGCATTTTCCAAAGTGTTTTTCAAGGAACGTGAATTGTGTAGGATGTCCAAAGGTCGTCACTTGCTGAAAGGATTTCATGGGAAAAGCCGAGCTGACCAGAGTTAACCAGGCACCCTGCCCCAGGACATCCCTGGACCTGCAGTCCGCTCCCGTGCATCTCCAGTCCGCTCCCGTGCATGTCCAGTCTCGCCTGCAGCGTCTGCTGCGTGGTTCCAGCTTGCTCATGAGCAGTGTTCCACAGAATACGCTTTGGGATGTGCCGCTGAGGGGAGGCCTTTAGTCTCCCTGTGATCCCCACCCCATCACGTCACACACCCTGTTACTTCACCCCAAGGAGCAGGTGCAGAAGAAGTTGGGGTTGCTGGGGGTCGTGGTGAGGGCGCGGCTCGCTAAGTGGCAAACTCCCCACGGCCCAGGGCGGTTTGTGCAGCAGCATCGGGAACTTGAACTCATGAACAGCTTCCGGGAGCGGTTTGGCTGTGACTGGCTGCAGTATAGGAATCACCTGGAGCCCTCTGGGACCCCCGTTCTGGCTACTTCCAAGACCCCTGCCCTCAGCACCCTGCACCTGAGCCCCGGGTCTGTGCCCGGACCTCCGCCCCCAGAGAAGGAGTCACCGTGGGACATGGCAGAGGGGGTGGAGCTCCTGCCGGAGCCCCAGCAGGAAGGGGAGGTGAAGGAGCAGGGACAAGAGGAAGAAGGAAAGGAGGACGAGGAGGGGCAGGAGCGGGATGAAGTGGAAGGTGAGCAGTGAGTGCTCATTCAGCGGCCTCCGGGGAGACTGGGTCAGGTGCTGGTGGTGTATCTGGGGGAGTTGGGAAAACCCAGACTTGGGGCGGCGGCATCCTTCTGGATGGAGGGCCACCTGACGGGAGGGCAGAGTCGGGGATCCATCTCCCTTCTTACTGGGTTGCTCTCCTGGTTTCTTCTCAGCGGAACTGTGTCGCCCCATGTTGGTGTGTCCCCTGGAAGGGCCCGAGGGCGTGCGGGGCAGGGAATGCTTTCTCCGGGTCACTTCTGGCCACCTGTTGGAGGTGGAACTCCAGGCAGCTCGCACCCTGGCCCGGCTGGAGCTTCAGAGCCTGGAGGCAGCTGAGGTGGAGCCCGAGCCTCTGACTGAGAGCGAGGCGGCGCTCGAGGTGAGCGACGGTGTTCGGGGTCCTGGCACAGGTGCTGGGCTTTTTGCAGGAGCCGACCCGGACAGCGTGGCTGTTGGGTGCCAGGCGCTGGGTCGCGAGTTTCCCACAGTCTCTCGTTGGCACTTGGAGCAGAGCAGGGGAACTGTGGGGGGCGAAGGACAGCTTGGAAGGCTAGGCTGAGGAGTAGGGCTGCAGAGCTCGAGTGTGAGTGTCAGCAAGAGCATTTTCATGACATCCGGAGCTACGGTGTTCTTCCGTGCTGTCGGTATCACCCAGATCTCTCTGATCCCCTCCCTCCTTTTTTCCTACCCGGTTGCTCTCTGTGTGTGCAGGGCTCAGATCCGCTCCCCGGTGCCCCAGTCCTTGTTCTGCGCTTCTCCTACATTTGCCCTGACCGGCAGCTGCGTCGCTATGTGGTGCTGGAGCCCGATGCCCACGCAGCTCTCCAGGTAACGGGGCCTAGAGCGAGGCCCAGGAGACTGGGGGAGGCCTGAAAGGCCGAGGGCCAGGGTCCACTGCTCACAGCTGCTCCTGGCCCACCCTGTTTCAGGAGCTGCTTGCTGTGTTAACCCCAGCAGCCACCACGGCTCAGTGTGAGCTTGGGGAAGCGAAAGACCCGCTGAGGGACAGACTCCAGTGTCTGCGTTGTGGCCATGAGTTCAAAGCAGAGGAGCCCACGTTGGGGTTAGACAGTGAGGAAGGCTGGAGGCCTCTGTTCCAAAAGGCAGGTACGTGCCTTGCCCTTGCCCTTCCTGTCCGTGGGACTTCCATCCTTTCAGACACCGTGGCTTTGAGGGAGGGAATATAGAGGGGGAGCCCCAGGGAAGGAAGGAGTGGGGACCAACTTTTTTGTCTGGAGGAAAAATAAAATGGTCTGCCTGATACATTTACCAAAAAAAAAAAAAAAAAAAAAAGGACAAGGAACAAAGAAGAAAGTAAATCCTTTTTTTTTTCTCTCTAAAAGTCAGGAAATACAATCTCCGTAACTGTTGAAACAGACTCATTATTTTTTCATAATCTGCAGGCTTTTTCCACTCTTTTGGCTGATATCTAGAAACTCCATCAAAGTTCCTGAGCCCTCACCGCAGTATCGGGTGCAGTGCTGTCCTCTGAGCATGTTTGGCTGTGGAGTGTGATGCTTTTCGAGTTGGCTGAGGTTATCTTGTCTTGACTGACCTTGTAAACTACTTGAGATCAAGTGGTGCCTCATGCCATCGCTTCACACTCTGTTCTTTGAAGTGAGAGATTTTTCCACTGTAGATCAGTCAGAAACAACTGTGTCTTTAAAGACTTTAAAGAGAAAAGAGACATTCTCATACCGTTTGTATTGAAATGTATGACTTTAAAAAATTCTCTCTCTCTCTTTCTCTCTCTGTCAGGGAGAGAGAGAATACAAGCAGGGGGAATGGCAGGCAGAGGGAGAGGGAGAAGCAGGCTCCCTGCTGAGCAAGGAACCCAACGTGGGGCCAGATCCCAGGACCCTGGGATCATGACCTGAGCCGAAGGCAGACGTTTAACTGAGCCACCCAGGAGCCCCGAAATGCATGACTTTTATTAGCCACTTTGTCTTCTTAGCAGCAGCTGGAGCAGGGTTTAAATTTTATTGAGAAAATAGACCCTTCACCATCCCCCACCCTGAACCTCCCCAGAAGTCCAAAAGCACAATGTGTGCAGTGGAACCAGCCCCCATTTCCTCCAAGACCTTTCTGTACTGCACAGGGTCGCATGGCCCCTGAGGTCCGTTCGATGGGTCATTATTACTGGGTATTTCCTAAGCGCTGTGTACTCCTTTTATTTGAGTCTTGGTTACCTCTTCTGAACAAAGGAGAGTGTGAACTTTCTGTACTGTTAGGAGATTTAACTAAGACACCAGGCATAGTGTCCGGCACCACATAAAGGTCCTCTGTAAGTGGTAGCTGCCGCCACTAGCCTCAGCCATTCAGTCTTGGGCAGGGCGTGTCAGGTTTTTATAAAAATATTTATTTGACAGAGAAAGAGAGCAAGGGCGAGCACCCAAGCTGGGGGAACGGCAGGCAGAGGGAGAAGCAGACTCCCAGCTCAGCAGGGAGCCGGACATGGGACTCTGTCTCGGGACCCTGGATTCATGACCCGAGCCAAAGGCAGACACTTAACCGACTGCACCGTGCCCCAATTTTTTTTTTTTTAAGATTTTTATTTATTTGGAGAGAGAGAGTGCAAAAGCGTGTGTGTGTGAGCAGGAGTGGGGCAGAACGGGAAGGAGGGGGCAGACTCTCCGTGCTGTCTGTGGAGTCTGATAGGGGCTGATCCCCATGACCCTGAGATCACGACCCGTGCGGAGCAGAGACCAAGAGCCCGATGCTCAACCCACTGAGCCACCCAGGCACCCCCCACGTGTGTCATTTTTTGGGTCCTTGCTTTCCTCATTTGCCACTTGGTCTCTAGAGAGTTTTGATTCTCTTGTCAAAGGATCCAGCATATGCCCACTGTAGCTGATCGAAGAGTGTTTCCTCTCTCGCTGCTAATCCCCAACCTGGATTCTTTATCTGGTTCGTTAACCCATCCTGACGACCGTATAGGACAGGCACTGTCATCACTCCTTATTACAGAGGAGGAACCAGGCTCAGAGAGCTTAGGTGACTTGTCATAATTGCTTAGATGACAGCCATTAGGTGACGGAGCCTGGAGTTGGACCCAGACCTGGCACCTTGCCTTCCTGATCCTGTTGATCCAGGGCTTTTAGTCGTGGCTGGGTCAGGTTCTGAGCACATGACAGCCCCAGGCTGTGGGAGGGGACCAGAGCAGGGTCTGGCAGAGTTTGGTCCTCTCTGGGAAGGCCTGAAATAAGAAGGTGGGGTATATTTTGAGGAGGTTGTGGGCCATGGGGCTGGGTTTGCTCCTTCCTCACTGGGATGGAGAGTGGTTGGTTAACTGGCCTGCCCAGGAAGTGGGGGGGAGGGTGTTGGGACTGGTGGGGAGCGTAGGAAGCTAGAGATGAGTCGGGCAAGGTGAGTCCGAGGGGGGTGGGGGGCATAGATGATCGTGGAGGGGGATTATGGCATTGTGGGGGGGTTCACAGGGACTGTGCTCATTCTTCCTTCCAGAATCTCCTGCCGTGTGTCCAAACTGTGGTAGTGATCATGTGGTTCTCCTGGCTCGGTCCCTGGGAACCCCCCACAGGGAGCATAGACAGGACGAACCATCGCCAGCTCCCTTGCAGATGGCCAGCACTGTCCGTGACCCTCCGGACCACAGTGACCACAGCAGCAGGGCTGACGGGGCCCCATCTCCGGCGCCGGGCTTCCGAGATCGCCATAGCTGGAGCCTCAGTCCGCGTGAGTAGAGGTGAAACGAGACCAAGGTGATGTTTGGGGAGGTGAGAGCGCGGTGGTAGGAAGGGCAGGCTGACGGCCACTGCTCGCCCGCAGCCCCTGAGCGCCACGGCCTCCGCTCTGTGGACCACCGACTCCGGCTCTTCCTGGATGTCGAGGTGTTCACCGACGCGCAGGAGGAGTTCCAGTGCTGCATCAAGGTCTGTCCCAGCCTGGGGCTGCCCCGTGTCCCTCGCTGGCCAGAGTGCCCGCTGTGTCCCCCGCAGCCAGTGGTGTCAGCGTGGGGGCTCCGGAAGCACTGGGTCAGGCGGCCGGTTTCAGCTCCCACGGTCGCTCTCAGTGTGGCTGTGGACATGGTCCTCCATGTCGAAGCCTGTCGCTGGCACTGCTGCAGGGATAGGGATGCCTGCCTCATGGAGTGTGGTAGCGTCGGTGAGCGGCAGGGTCGGGAAGCTGCCGAGCACAGCACCTGGCTCTCAGACATGGCCTCCTGTCACTGCTCTAAGTACTGCGAGCACCTAGCATGTGCAAGACGCTAGGATTTAGAGTCAGTCAGTCTTGCCATCTGTCTTATATTCTGGTGTGAGAAACCTGACAACTGTGAGATAGGAAAGTGCTGGAATCCAGCTGAGGCATCGGATCCAGCCTGAGTGACGGAGCCTCCCCATCTTGGAGAGCCGATCTAAGATCTGATCCAGGTCTTGAAGGATGAGTGCTCGAGGAAGGGGCAGGATGATCTGGGGAAAGGAAGCAGCACCTGTGTCTGGGCCCTGAGAGGGACTAGCTAGTGGGGAAAAACTTGCCCTCGGGGCAGCAGGGGGGCAGCAGGGGCAGGGGCCCTGGAAGGAGTCTGAGGAGGCAGGCAGGGGCCAGTTCAGGGGCAGCCTCAAGTGTCTGCCAAGGAGTTTGGACCTGATCCCAAGGGCCACGGGAGCCCTGGAGGCAGGGGAGTGGCAGTTGGTTTTGTTTTATGGTAGTCCGGCAGAGTGTGGGGGGTGGGTCGAAGGGTGCACGATGCCAGGTAGGGAAACCCGCTGAGCCCGCCTGCGTGTCAGGGTGCAGGGGGGTGGCAGGCGAGGCCAGACACATGAGCGTTGGGGAGAGTCTGCCACGGTGACTCCACTCTCAGCCAGGCAGCCGCCTCCCTCATCCCCTCTTTCTCATCGCCTTCCTCTTCCCCTTAGGTGCCACTGGTGTTGGCCGGCCACCCTGGGGAGTCTGTGTGTCTTGTGGTGGTGTCTGACCGCAGGCTCTATGTGCTGAAAGTGACAGGGGAGATATGGTGAGCGAGTGGGGCCTCCAGGGACGGGGCGGGGCTCCCTGCGGGTCTCAATGGCACTCACTCTTTGCCCCCACTCTGGCCCTCCCCCTCCACAGTGGGCCTCCAGCTAGCTGGCTGCAGCCAACCCTGGCCATTCCCCTGCACGACCTGAGTGGCATCGAGCTGGGGCTGGCAGGACAGAGTCTGCGGCTGGAGTGGGCTGCTGGCGCAGGCAGCTGCGTCCTGCTGCCCCGAAATGCCAAGCATTGCCGGGCCTTTTTAGACGAGCTCACCGGTGAGAGAGGGAAGAGAGAGGGAAGGGAGGTGTGGGGAGGGCGGGTGGAGGCCGAGGGCTCACAGCTGCCCGCGTCTGGCAGCCACGGTGGAGACAGACAGGTAATGGGACTCATCCCTTATAGAGGTTTCTGAAATCTAGAAATCAGGAGAATGGAAGGCCTTGAGAGGCAGAGAGGTTGGGATAGAAGATTTGGAGTCTCTGAGGTTCCCTGTCCCTGGCTGGCTCTGTCCAGATGTCTTACAGGCTCTGCCCCCCAGCTGGAGGAGCAGTGGCCGTGCCACCGAGGAGGAGGTGACCCCGGAGCACCGCCTCTGGTGAGTGGATAGGAGGTGGAGGCCGCGGTCGGTGCCCAGACAGCCCCTCTCGGAGCTGGCCCCCTCCACAAGCCCCAGCCCCGGGTGGCCCTGAGCGCCTGGGCCTGCCTGTCCTCGTGCCCACGCCTCCCGCCCTGGCCCCTCCTCCCTGCCCGCTCGGTATTTCCTAGCCCCCCCAACCACTCCTTCTCCCCAGGCCATTGCTGGAGAGAGACTGTTCCTCGGAGCCACCCCTGTTCTTCTACCTTCGGGTGTTCCTGGTGGAAGGTGAGGCATCTGTCCTCTGTCTTGCCCAGGCCCCTGGCGAGGCACCCCCATTGCCTGTCTGTGCCCTTGTAGCATTTTCAGTTTCTGGAATCTGGACTTCCTCCCACTCACAGGCGTACCCATATGACAGCCTCGGTCTTCTGGCATCTCTGAGTGGGGCCAGCAGGTTTCCTGGGTTCTCAGTCAGAGACCTTTGCTTTGGGGGACAGGCTTTGCGTGAAGTGGAGCTGGCTCTCTGTCTGCTCCCGCTCATCCCGTCAGAGGAGGCGGGGGGTCCGTCTGTCTCACTGGGGTGGGTGTGGGCCACGTGCCCTTTGTCTTGGGCCTCAGAGGTTTTGGAGGCTTGAGATGCCTGGAGTTTGGAAAAAGGAGAGCCCTGGCCTCCAGGGGCACAGGCTGCCCTGTGACGACCTGGCAGGGTGTGGTTCACCCCTCTCGAGTGGCACTGGGAGGCTGCCCTGGGCATCTGGGCTCCTGTGTGGCTTTCCACTCCAGGCCTCGCCCTGTCTCTCTCCGTCCAGGCCCTGCGACCTGCCCTGTGTCCCTGTTGATGACTCTGTCCACCCTGTACCTGTTAGAGGAAGACCCTATAGGCTCCCAGGCAGAGCCCGCTCTTCCAGCAGCATCCGGCGAAGCCTCCGAGACGTCCCTGCCCTCGGGGCTGGGCCCTTCTGTGCGTGTCAGGGAGCAGTGGCCCCTCAGCAGCTTGAGCTCCGTGCTGCTCTATCGCACGGCCCCGGGCGACCTGCGGCTGGTCTTCTACGATGAGGTGCGTGAGCGTGTGTGTGTGTGGGGGGGGCAGTGTGGAATTGCGATGGGCAGTTGTGGTGGAGGGAACATGGAGAAGTAGGGCATGAGGAGCTGGGGGGCTCGTTGCGTTTGGGGGAGCAGCAGGTAGAGAGGGCGGCAGCTGTGGGCAGTGGAAGCCTGCAGACCTGGAGCCCAGCTGCTGTTGGCTGCGAGGCCTTCAGGGACGCACGTTCTGCTGCTTGGCGTTCGCTTCTGATTGGGCCCCAGGTGCCAGCCCTCGGCTCTTCCCAGCCTCTGTGAGAGGACGTACTGTCATTAGGCCTGTTACAGATGGAGAAACTGAGGCTTGGGGGCATTAACCAGTTTGCCCGAGTCACAAGTGGTCGATCCAGGAATTGAACTCCAACCACTTCCTTGGAGTTGACTCCAGAACTTACATTCCGGGAAACAGGGTGGATTAAAGAAACAAGATAATAAACGTGGAGGCCTTCTGTGGGGGGAGGGGAGTGCTTCAGTAAGTGTTCTGCTTAAAAAGCTCAAAGCCAGGGTCTTCTGTGGAGGGATGTAGGTTTGGGGAAGGAAACAGGCCTCGAGGCAAGGAGGGGTGGCGGGGCCTCCATGAGTCTCCCGTCACTACGACTTGCTCTTCCAGGTGTCCCGGCTGGAGAGCTTTTGGGCCCTTCGTGTTGTGTGTCCGGAGCAGCTGACGGCCTTGCTGGCTTGGATCCGGGAGCCCTGGGAGGAGCTGTTTTCCATCGGACTCCGGACTGTGACCCAAGAGACTTTAGACCTTGATCGGTGAGGCTTCCCGGCCGACCCCGCCCTGGCCTCGGGAGCCATGGCTGCGGAAGCTTTCCCCGACACTCTCTCGCTGCAGACTTCTCCGGCCTGTGGGCGCTCATCAGCGAGGCCCCAGATGACCCGTGGCACAAGGGCGGGGTGAGAGAAGTCGCCTGGCCTGGTCTGGCCCCAGGGGACAGGCTACATGGTCAGTAGGAATGTTTTTCCCACACTTTTTCTCAGGTATCAATAAAATTGTTTCCCTTCCGGATGCCATGAGGGGTCCTTCCGTGTGTCACTCAGGCGGCTTATTGCTTCACCTCTTCTAACAGAAACTGCCCCGCTCTTAGCCCTCCATCCGTGGACAGCCCAAGCAGCCCCGTTGTCCCATGAGCCCCCATCTCCAGACCCCCTCTGCCCCAGCTGGTGGGAGCAAGTGGGACCCCCTGACCCATGGGCGCCAGGTCTCAGTCAGCTGAGCCTGTTACGGGGCCCGATCTGGAAATCACTGCCGAACAAATGGATGGGCCAGTTTGGTTCTTGCTCTTTCCACTTACAGCTGGGAACTGATGAGGCGCTCTGGCTGCCGGCTGTGGGCGATGAATACAAGGGGTGTCTGGGGAGAAGGTGTGTGGGCTTGGGCTGTGGAGGGAGTGGTCGCCGCCTCTCAGCCCTGCCTCACACAGCCCCGAGGCCTGATCGGGTGACCCCACGCCTTCACCTCTGTCCCCACAGCCACTGTGATCTGTTCAGGGGTGCTCACGTGACTCAGTTTGGTTGCTGGAGCACCCAAGAAAGAGGTACACTTTCCCCGTGAGGGGTGCTGAGAGGGTAAGCCTGGAGCCACTAGCCATGAGGGGGAAACTTTCCTGAGAGCGGAGCCACGCGGAGAGAAGCAGAGCCGAGAGCGGGAGCGCGCAGGGCCAGGTCCTGGTGGTGTCTTTGGAGTTCCTGGGTCTGGCTGTGCCTGCGGGCAGCTGCCTCTGGAACTTCAGGTTATGTGAAGTAAAGGAGACCCCTTCCTGTTTCTTTTCCTTCTCTCTCTCTCTCTTTCTCTCTCTCTCTCTTTGGCTTAAGCTAATCCGAATCAAATAATGAGCCACGGAAAGGGTCCTAACTGCATAAATCCCCACCCTGACTTGAGCCGGCCAGACTTGGGATTTGATTTTTGCGCCTGAAAATGAACAGAGCAGGAGGAGGGGCACCCATGTGTTTTTGTAGTGAGGTCCTGGGAGGAGGCCTTGGGCAAGGAGCGTTGGGGGCTCAAGTCAAGCTGCCCTTGAGTCCAGAAGCTGGGCTCTGGCTCAGTCTGCTGTGTGTTTTTGGGGTGACTCTCATCTACGGAATATTTACACCCTGGGCATTGAGCCAAGTGCCTAGGGATGGTCTCTGTTCTCACGGGGGTCCTGGGAAGCGGGTGGCATCTTGTTACAGGAAATAGAGGAGTGAAAGGACTTGTTCAAGGTCACATCAGTAAAGGGAGGAGACCTGATGCATCCAGGCTCATGTGACTTCACAGCCAGGGCAGTCTGCAAACCACGGAGCCTCACTGCTTCCCCTTCCCTGCCTCTGATGGGCCTTTGTGCCCAGCCCTACCCACGGAGAGGGAGCCTGGCCCACCCTGCCCTGCAAAATCCTACACTTGTCCAGTATGGGCAGGCTGATGGGCCATATGTATCCAAAGTAGTGAGATGTTAGGTGACGTATTAATTTGTGGGTATTTTCACGCCTTCCTGCTGAACTGTAGAGAACAAAGATGCCTATCTTTAGGCGTTAGGTCAGAGTGCTGAGTGGTAGGAAGAGGTTTGAAAGGGACCATAAAAGGATATCAAGAGCTCTACAATGGGGAGGGGGGAGAGTTTTAGTGAAGGGCATTAGGAGGAGTGTAGGAACGATTTCCCTTACCACTGGGGGCTCCCGGGGGGAGGGCCCCTGGCTCTAACTCCATGTTTGGAATTAGGGAGGACAGTGAGCTGTCAGATGTTCCCTTTGCCACCAGGGCACATGAAGATGGCCTTTGGGAAGCACTTAGCAGGTTAGTTGCCCAGATTTCTCTTGAATGGAGAAGGGAGGAGGTCCAGGGCTCCTGCGGGTGCCTGGGGCGCGAGGAAGACAGCTGAGAGCGTGCCAGAGAGCTTGCCTGTCCATCGTTGCTGGAATGCAGCAGGAGGATGGTGTAAGCCCGGCCCCCAAGTGGGGATGTGACCACGTTAGACTCGAATCAATTGAATTGAAATCACTGATGAGGCTGAGTTGACTTGAATGTCACCAGATCAACTCCTCTGTTGGTTGGAAATGGGGGCTTGTTACAAGGATAAAGTTGAGTTATCAAGAAAAAGGTCATTTTTGTATACCTGAATTTGGAGGACTGCCATGTCTCTGGAATTTCTATTATCATTGGAAAGGTCAACATAGGGCTTGGAAGGTGTGGACCTAGAGGGTAAAGGGGGTGTGGTTTCTTTATGGTGGCCTAGGGGTTACTCTTTTGCCCCCCACTAGAAGGCCTTTGACTTAGAGTTCATGGGGGAGGGATATGCTCTGGAGATTTGGTCAGGCCTCACTGTAAAACTATTTTGGGGAAGTTCAAGGTGAGGCCTGGGGTTGTGGTGTTTTGTAGGCTAGAGAAGACTGAACTGGGCTCCTGGGGCCCAATTCCACCCTTGACCCAGCCAGCCCTCTGCACACCCTGGGGCCCCAGAGAATGGAATCGTTTGGGAAATAATCAATGCATTGGAGGACAGTCACTCAGCCTCCTGCCCCAAAAGAGCAAAAGTACAATAGAGAAGCCCCTGGATCCTGAGGAGCGGAAGGAACTGTGGGGCCCTGGGAGGGAGAAGATTTTGATATTGGTTAGAGCCCACTCCTTAGTTCTGCCTTTTCTTCCTTCCTCCCTCCCTCTCTCCCTCCCTGCCTCCCTCCCTTTTTCTTTCTCTCTTCCTCCCTCCCTCCCCCCCTTTCTTTCTAAGATTTTATTTGAGAGAAAGAGAGTGAGTGTACAACTTGGGGGAAGGGCAGAAGGAGAGGGACAAGCAGACTCCATGCTGAGTGGGAAGCCTGATGTGGGGCTCAGTCCCAAGACCCTGAGATCATGACCTGAGCCGAAGTCAGACGCTTAACCGACTGAGCCACCCAGGCGCCCCAGTTCTGCCTTTTCTGACCCTCATGTGGGTCAGCATTATCCCTGTCTTGAAACATGCTTGTTACGTATTCGTAAATATACTGAATGGATGGATTTATTTATTCCTTCACTGGACAGATCAGTAGGACACAGGTCCCACTGCAGAGCCCACTAGAGTGTATGTCAGGACGGGAGGGGTTTCTCCAGTGGCTTGTAAAGTACCCCCAAGAAAGCAACTGCCTTCTCTGCGCCAGGACTGCCGAGAGGGGGTGGCGGTGCCAGCACTGAAGCCTGCCTTGAAGATTCATGGAGGCACACCTCTAAATAATGAGGAAGGTAATAATCCAACAGCTGTGGCTCAGTGAGCCCTTCCTACGGTCCATGCATTGTTTAAAGCATCTCATTTTCCCAAGTGTTTCTTACAGTCCTTTGATCACAACATCTAGAGCCACTTAGCTTAAGGAAAGAGCCCTATGTATGGAAATGACCCAGACCGGGAAGGCTGGTGCTGAGGCCCCAGAGCCAGGGGAGGCTTCTCCCCTGTGTTGTGGAGCCAGATGGTCTCTCTCCCTCTCCCCCTCCCCAAGCAGGACCCTGGTCTGGTGGAGACGGAGAGTGGGGAGGCAGCGGTGTGCATCTCCCAACCAGCCAGTCGGGAAATGCTGGCTAGGGTGGCAGGGCCCTTGGTGACAGGCTGGCACAAGGGTGGAGGGGCCCAGAAAGGACAGTGCAGAGGTTCAGAAAATAAGTTCACCTACTTCTGTTTGCTCAGAGCTGGCCTGAATTTTTAATTGAAGCAAATTATAACTTCCCAAAAATATTAGTCCACTTTCTTGGCGGTGCGCACCCCCCCGTTCCCCATCAGCACATTTGCACTGCCTGCAGACAAGCCAGGACTGGCCCTGAGAAAGGCCTTCCCCAGCCCCTGGCGCAGAGCTCCCTTTCAGAGAGGTCAGACCATTTACAAGCGCTTCCCCGGAAGTCCCGTCAGGTCATGGTCCAGATGGGGCAGAATCACCTGCAGTCTTTCAAGGATGATTTGCCAAGCGGCGTGAGGCCAGAGCAGTGGAAGAGGAGTGTCCTCCATTTCTTTGTGCTTAAATTCTCTGCATTTGTCTTTGTTTTAACAGTGCAGCAAAGTCCTCTGCACCTTTCGTCCTAGGGATGCTCTTTCTTTGGAGTGCCCAGGAGACCGGTGCTGGTATTGGCCACCCAGGAAGCGGTCAAGGGTGAGGCCATTGCCACCCCTGGAAATGTCTGGCCTTTAGCTGTGTGTCTCACCAGGCGCCAGGACGCATCTGCTTCTGGCACCTGCCACACTGAGTGAACAGGGCCTCTTTGCTACTGACGCTTGTGCACGGCTGTCCGTCCTCCCACACCCTGGACTGGCCCCTGAGATTGACTGGTCCATTCGGTCTGGCCTTTCCCCCCTTAACAAGTGCTTATTGATTGGCTGTCCAGCCTTGGGCTTGCTGGCGGTAGAGGCCTGAGGCGGTGGAGAGAAAGGATTCACTCCCACAAAACCGTCCATAATGGCACTCTGCCACGTTTTCTGGAAATAAGGTAGGACTGAATATACTCATGTATATTCTCTCTGTATAAATGAATTCCGGGGGGACAAATTGGTGGTGGGGGAATGAAGACGAGAACAGGGCAGAAGGGGTCAGGGATAGTATTAAGGTTCTGTTACTTTTTATTTTAAAAATACTTCTACACTCCCTAAATGCATTTTGATTCAAAAGTAATATTTAAAAATTTAGATGAGGTCTTAAGGGGTCAGTGGCCAAAACGGAACAATATATTTTTAAATTTATTTTTATGGGGCGCCAGGGTGGCACAGCGGTTAAGCATCTGCCTTCGGCTCAGGGCGTGATCCTGGCGTTATGGG
>NC_048219.1:181522826-181530275 GCF_002007445.2 Ailuropoda melanoleuca
CTGTGGGAGCCCTCAAGCTTCGAATCCGTGCTGGTTTGCGAAAACTGCCCCTGGGTTACTACAACCCACTTGGTTGCCTCTCGAAATGCCCTTTGTAAGCGGAAGAAGGAAGCCTGCATCTCACTGCTCGTCTCTATGAGTGGCTATTTCCCTGGTGTGCCCCAGAGAGAGCCCCAGACGCTGCTGGCGATGTGAGCAAGCCCCGCTGTGCTGTTTCTTGGCCCGTCCTTTGTCACTTGATCCTCTTGGACTCGGTGACTTCTCTGTGCTCTGCAGAAACATTCCTCAGTTTATGAGTTACTATAATTATGTGCGCACTTGTCTTCAATTCCACGACATTGATGGCGCTCTTAATATGGGCCAGGCTCTGTGGTGAGAAGGTGGGAGGGTGGAACAGAAGGGTGAATCAGACCTGCTCCTGCTTTCAAGGAGCTGCTGGTCCAGCAAGGGAGGGGACAGGGGTGCCTCGGAGCTGGCTCGCGCAGGAGGGGTGAGACCACAGTAGAAGGATACCGCCACAGCCGCCCATGTGGAGCACATACTTCGTGTCGCTCTTTGTACTGACCATCCATGGACACTGTTGTGCTCAGTGCAACCCTGAGGGAAAAGCATGATTTCTCTCTTACAGGTGAGGAAGCTGAGGCTCAGGTTAAGAGTCTCACCAAGCAGGTGCAGGATCGCACATTCAGGACCTCTCTCTCTTTCCTAAATGGTATTTATTGCCTCTTAGACCTTCTAGACTGCCCACCCTGGTTCACCTTCAGTCATTGTATTTTATCTCATTTTTTAAAAAAGATTTTATTTTATTTTTTAAAAGATTTTATTTATTTCTTCAAGAAAGAGCATGAGCGGCAAAGCGGGGCAGAGGGAGAGGGAGAAGCAGGCTCCCTGCTGAACAGGGAGCCTGACGCAGGGCTTGATCTCAGGACCCTAAGATCATGACCTGAGCCGAAGACAGATGTTCAACCAACTGAGCCACCCAGGTGCCCTTGAAGATTTTATTTTTTAAAAGTACTCTCTACATCCAATGTGAGGCTCGAACCCACAACCCTGAGATCAAGAGTTGCACACTCTGCCGACTGAGCCAACCAGGCACCCCCACCCTCAGTCAGACCCTCAGTCTGTGCCCTTGTGCCCCGCGTTCTAGCGGTGCCACAAGCTACCAGAAGAGCACCATCTAGGTCCTCAGCACCCAAATCTCCATGCCTGTTCTTTCCCACCGCGCAGCAGGTCCCAAGGTGCCTGGAAGGCTCTCCCTTGCCCCGTGTCCCCAACACACCCTTCCTCCCATGGCTGATTCTTTGGTATCCTTCAGGTCTTTGCTCCATTGTCCCCTGTTTACCGAGCGCATCCTTAACTATGCCACCGGAATGTTCTCTGTAACTGGCACTTGGCCATATTTTGTAATTACAAGTTTATGTGTTGCTTGCTTGTTGACCGTAACGTGCCCGAGGACAGGGATCATGTCAGGTTTTTTCACTGATGAACACTCCAGAGCTAGTGCACATGTGGGTTTCGGTTGACACACTTGAGTATGCATGAAATACTGCTTTACAACATTTTCAAAACCTTTTTTCAAGCCCGCATCCCCTGAGGTTGGCAGGACTCACTGATCTCACTCTCCCCACCCCCCACATCTTGCGGGCATCTCCTGCTTTGCTGATGGGGCAAGACAAGGGTCTGGGACAGCTTCTGGCCTCTCCCCAACTTCTGGCCAAGACCCTGCATGTCTTGCTAACCCTTTCTTTTTCCTCCTCTGCAAACCTCCCTAGGTGTCCTGAGGCTTTGGCTCTGGGTGAACAAATGACAGACTTGCGGGCTTCTGTCCTATCTATTCTCAAAAAACAACAAAATTGAAAGCAGGCTACCTTCTCGGTGGTTGGGGGCGCAGAGAGAAAGGACATAGATTTATATGTCACAACGTCAGTCTAGCCACAAAGAGTCTGAGCACTCGAGCTGAAAGGTGGGCTCTGCAGGGGAGAGAGAACCTTCTGGGATAGGCGTGCCCTCCTGAGATTGGATTTGTTTCAAATCTGAGTCCAGGTTTACTGAGGGACACTGGCTACGATGGAGTAAACCACTGCAGGCCAACAGCAAGAGTAAATAAGACTGACATTTGTTGAGCATCTGTCTATGCCCAGCACTGATCTGGTATTTTATTTTATTTTTATTTTAGCTTCTCTAACTCCAGAGTTGGGGCTCCTTCTCAAGCCCTGTTATCTCTCTTATAAAAATAAGGTCTTACTCACCATGAAGCCAGTCAGTAGCAAATGGCAGTGGGTGCTCAGCTCTGGGGAGCAGGGAGGGGATATTTTTGGCCAGAGGGGATTCTCAGGCAGCAGGGGGCTGAGCCCATGTCCCCCCACCTTCCAGAAACTTCAGTCAGCTGAGTGAGGATTACAAATGCAAAGACTGGTCCACTGGCCAAGGAGGGTCAGAATCTATCCTGGTGGAGGTAAAAGCTGTTCTGGATCTCTCTGTCTTCTCGGAATTTGCAGGAGTAGTATCTCCAGTTTGACTGGAAGACTAAATTGTCCTAAGTGTAAGGCAATTTCCACTTATTTTATGTGTGTACATTTTATCATTTTTCATATTCTAAGTTACCTGGGGTCTTTTCAGTACTCTGTCTCTTAGATTTGTTTTAAGATTTTATTATTTATTTGACAGAGAGAGAGCACAAGCGAGGGGAGTGGCAGGCAGAGGGAGAGGGAGAAGCAGGCTCCCCATTGAGCAGAGAGCCCAATGCGGGGCTCGATCCCAGGACCCTGGGATTGTGACCTGAGCTGAAGGCAGAGGCTTCATGGACAGAGCCACCCAGGAGCCTCTGTGTCTCTTAGATTTATAATAGTGAAGGTGGTAACCAATTATTCAGCCTTTACTATGTGCCAGACACTGTTTTAAGCACTTTACATGGACAAACTCATTTCATTCTTTCAACAACCCCATTATTATTATTATTACCATTTTACAGATGGGGAATCTGAAGCCCAGAGAGGGCAAATAACCTGCTCAAGGTCATGTGATTGTCAGGCAGCAGAACTGGACGTGAACTCAGACCACTTGGCTCCAGACGTCTCCTGCTTAACTGCTNGGTCCCGGCATTATGGGATTGAGCCCCACATCAGGCTCCTCAGCTATGAGCCTGCTTCTTCCTCTCCCACTCCCCCTGCTTGTGTTCCCTCTCTTGCTGGCTGTCTCTATCTCTGTCAAATAAATAAATAAATAAAATCTTTAAAAAAAAGAACTGGACTGTGAACTCAGACCACTTGGCTCCAGACGTCTCCTGCTTAACTGCCCCCCCCATATAGCCTCTAGTAGCAAAGACGCAATCTCCCTAAAAAATTCCTCTGGAAAGTTAGCAGTATATTTCAGTTTGTGCTCATGGCACAGAAAGTTCCACAGTTTCAGGAAGAGGCATCGGGACATGGTGTGGGGACTGGGGGGCACTGTCATGTTTGGGGATAAATATTACACACAAAACCAGAAGCCACTGGGTTTAATTAAAACAAATTGTTTTTGAGTAATTTCTACACCCAACATGGGGCTCAAACTTACACCCCCAAGATCAAGAGATGTGTGCTTTACTGATGATCCCGCCTGGGGCCCCAGCCCTGGGCTCAATTCTTGGCCAGGCTGCCTACAGAACCACTTGAACTTTCTNCAGGCTGCCTACAGAACCACTTGAACTTTCTGAGCCTGTTTTCTCTTGCATGCCAAAGGGGATTAAGACATTCTACGTTAGAGGGTTGTTGTGAACTAATGAAATTGTGAATATCAAAGTGGTTTGTAACCGGACAGCACTACCTACAGTTAAGGTAAGGAAGTTATCGTTGTGTTAGCATCAAGATTAAGGGATGGAGGAGCTTTTTTTTTTTTTTTAAGTTTTTTAATTTAAAGTAATCTCTGAGGGCACCTGGGTGGCTCAGTCATTAAGCGTCTGCCTATGGCTCAGGGCGTGATCCCGGCATTCTGGGATCGAGCCCCACATCAGGCTCCTCCGCTAGGAGCCTGCTTCTTCCTCTCCCACTCCCCCTGCTGTGTTCCCTCTCTCGCTCGCTGTCTCTCTCCCTGTCAAATAAATAAATAAAATCTTAAAAAAATAATAAAAAAAACAATCTAAGTAGTCTCTGCACCCAACATGGGTGGGGCTCAAACTCAGGACCCCCGGAGATCAAGAGTTGCATGCTTTTCTGACGGAGGCAGCCAAGCACCCCAAATAAATAAACTTAAAAAACAGAAGATTAAGAAATGGAGTTGGTAAGGAATGACATAGTAATAAGAGAGGCAGGGACTGCCCAGGCCTGCTAATAAGATGGCCAGTCTCCCAGCGCCTGGGTGGCTCAGTGGGTTAAGTATCTGCCTTCAGCTCAGGTCATGATGCCAGGGTCCTGGGATCAAGTCTCACATCCCTGCTCAGTGGGGAGCCTGCTTCTCCCTCTCCCTCTGCCCCTCCCCACTGCGTGTGCTCTCTTGCGCTCTCAGATAAAAAAATAAAATCTTAAAAAAAAAAAAAAAAGATGGCCATTCTCTCACGTGCTTGCTACCAGCTCCCTGGTATTGGTACCTCTCATGCCTGCTGCCGGCTCAGCCTGTGTCCTGGACTCCGAGCCATTCCCCCGATTCTATCAGAATTCTATCAGAATGACTGCCAACAACAGGGACTCTAAGCTGGAAAGGAATTGATTCAAGGAACTAATGAATAGTGGGGGGTGTTTCAGGGTGGAAGAGAGAGCTAGGAATAAGGACCAGCCAGGTCCGTAGAGCTTCTCGAGCCGAAACCCCCTGCTGCCCTTCGAGGAGCCACCGGCCTCCCGGCCTCCCCTCCTGGGCTCGCACAAGTGCACAGCGCTGCTCCCGATTTCCCGGCTCCTGCAGGCCAGTCTCTACCCTAACTGCGAGGGAGTCCTGCAAGGGGCGCATGGCCTCGCCCTCGGAGAGACAGCACCCATGGGACATGACCAAAGTGTAGAGGGTTTGCAAAGGTTTGGGTGGCCACAAAGGACGGATATCCTCTATGTCCGTCTCCTCCCCAACATGCTTGATCCCAAGACGGCAACTGCAGGGAATGGCTGGGAGAGGAACCCACCGCAGAGGGCTCCTGGCCCACGTGTGAGGACCCCAGGGGATGCTGTGCTTGTGTGTCCACATCTGGGTGGTGTGCTGGCATGGCTCCTGGGCTCTTGGACATCCGGGACAGACCTCGGCGGTGCGGCATGTGTCAGACGAGCATTCCCGGCCTTTGCCTGCAGGGTGGGGACACCCAAGTCAGCCTGGGCTGAGAAGGAGGGTGCAAGGGGGGGTTCTCTGAGCTTCTACCTTTGTTGTCACCTTTCCCGTCCCCTTTCTCTCTCACACACAGTGGCCGTCCTTTGTGTATGCAAGAAACACTCTTGTCACAGGAATGAAGACTCCGTTGGGAACCCTGTACTGGGGACTGACGATTACAGGTGCCGGAGAACACAACTGGAAAAGCCTCCAGGAGGCCGAGACATCTGCGTGGGAGTAATGAAAGCATTCACTGATGTCTAACGGGATGAGCGGGCATACAACCACTGGCGGCCGTCGGCATCTCCTCCAGCTCCACCCTGGAAGGAGAGATGAACATAAGCCTCTAAGGATTCTTTGAGGGGGCTATCACCCCATCATCCCAACACCTGGGGGATAAGGGGAGGGACTTCGAGGCTAGAGACCAAAGCTGCTGACTCCGGGTGGGGTGGGAGAGTCCCCAGCTGGGAAAAGGATGGGTGTCTGAGGGGTCCAGGAAGATGAGGGTCTGTGCTCAGCAGGCTCCCTGGGGAAGGCAGGGGCCTCAGAAGCATGAATCACGTGGTGCTTTTAAGGCAACGGTGTCGAGGGCCCAGTACACTGGGGGTCCCAGGTTGGCAGGACCCTCCTCAGGCTGTCTTGGTAGTGACGTAGCTGCTGTCCAAGCTTGTAGCCTAGAAGCCAGGGACCGGGGCCGTGAGGAGGACCAGGGTGTTGGAGGTAGACCGGAGGGGTNCTGCTGTCCAAGCTTGTAGCCTAGAAGCCAGGGACCGGGGCCGTGAGGAGGACCAGGGTGTTGGAGGTAGACGGGGCGGGGGGGGGAATCCTCTGCAATGTTCCTGACTAGGAAAGGCTCCAAGGCTCTTGAGTATCTCTCATGAGGTGAGGGCCCTGTGTAAATAATCCTCAAGGTCGAGACTTGGAACCGAGTCACCTGGCTTGGAGTGTAAAGGTTTGGGATGGTGTATATGCGTGTCACACAAACTAAGTGGCTCAAACAACAGAGATTTATTATCTCGCGGTTCTGGAGGCTGGAAATCTGAGATCAAGATGTCAGCAGGGCTGTGTTCCCTCTGAAAATGCCAGAGCAGGATCTGTTCCAGGCCTCTCTGGTAGCTTCTGGTAGTTCCTTGGCTTGTGGTAGCCTGACTCCCATCTTCCCCTGGTGTCCTCCCTGAGTGCATGTCTGTGTCCACATTTCCACACCTGTCATATTGGAAAAGGAGCCCACCCTACCCTGATATGACCTCACCTGAACGTCCGTAACTATGCTATTTCCATATGAGGTCACAGGAGCAGAACTTCAACATAGACATTTGTGGGGACACAATTCGATCCATCACAGATGGGTCTCACACCCCGAGTTCTGGAGCACAGTTCACGTGCTCCACGTACATGCAGCCCACTTACACTGGCGTCTTGTCTTCTTTCTGTCTCTCAACGCCCTGCGGGATGGGGAGGCCAAGCACATTTCTTTCAGTGTAAAAGGCAGGGGTGGCAGTTAAATGGCTGTGGCTCTGAGAGTCCCCTGTACACACCCCTGCTGTCCGGCCTGCTTCCCAGCTGTGACCCCAGGGGGCGGGGGTAATAAGGCTCTCTGCGTCCCTGTTGTGGGAAGGCTGAGATGAGTATGGAGAGGGTCCAGCGCGGATCAAAGCCAGTGGGTGTTCACAGACCCTAGCTGCCTTCCCCTCTCCCCCTGTGTGGCTTTGAACATTGAAAATCTTCTTTTGGGTTGAGCTGAGACCCAGATGAGGGCCAGTTGGGAGAGGGTATATTGCACATCCAAGGTCACAGGGTTAAACCTCCGTCCCCCCGCAGAGCACCATCATGTCCAACCCCCTGTCTCTCCCCCACACCCCTCTCTGCAGGCGTTTGTTTCCCTCTCCTGAGCGCAGGCTCACCCTCTCCTGCCCGTTAGCTCCCTCCCCAGTTCTGCCCCCACATCCTCTTCTGTATTCCCAAGGATTCAGGGACCTGGCTTCACTGTGGCTTCAACACATACTATTGAGGGGCTGTCATGGGTGTAGCCTCGTGCTAGGTGCCCAGCTTCAGCCAGACACCAGAGGATCAAACTGGGATGCAGCAGTTCCTTCCAAAGACCTTTGCCCTTGGAAAAGGAGTTGTGACCCCAGGGAGCGGACGAGGGGAGAGGAGATGTGGAAACTGACCTACAGAATCTTA
>NC_048219.1:181531125-181533082 GCF_002007445.2 Ailuropoda melanoleuca
GGGGCCTCGCCTGGGCGGGCGGACGATCGGGCTCGGCGAGGAGGGAGAGGGCGGCCGCGCGAGGCTCCTGACCCCGCCCTCCTCCCCCAGGGCTCCCCACTAGGCCCCCGCAGCGCCCCCTTCTTCTCAACCCGGTCACGGGTCCCTCAGTGAGCGAGAGGCTCCGGAGCCGCCTCCTCGGCCATGGCCAACGGAGTGATCCCGCCGCCCGGGGGCGCCTCCCCCCTACCCCAGGTGACTGCCGCGCGCGGGGGTGGGAGAAGAGGAGGGGAGGGACCCCAAGGAGGAGAGGGGAGTCCTCTGGCCGACCTTGGGACCCCCACATACAGGGATGGAGCTGGGCTGGAGGGGATGGGGAAAGGGAGGGCCTTTTGGTATTTTTCAGTTCGNCTGAAAATGCCAGAGCAGGATCTGTTCCAGGCCTCTCTGGTAGCTTCTGGTAGTTCCTTGGCTTGTGGTAGCCTGACTCCCATCTTCCCCTGGTGTCCTCCCTGAGTGCATGTCTGTGTCCACATTTCCACACCTGTCATATTGGAAAAGGAGCCCACCCTACCCTGATATGACCTCACCTGAACGTCCGTAACTATGCTATTTCCATATGAGGTCACAGGAGCAGAACTTCAACATAGACATTTGTGGGGACACAATTCGATCCATCACAGATGGGTCTCACACCCCGAGTTCTGGAGCACAGTTCACGTGCTCCACGTACATGCAGCCCACTTACACTGGCGTCTTGTCTTCTTTCTGTCTCTCAACGCCCTGCGGGATGGGGAGGCCAAGCACATTTCTTTCAGTGTAAAAGGCAGGGGTGGCAGTTAAATGGCTGTGGCTCTGAGAGTCCCCTGTACACACCCCTGCTGTCCGGCCTGCTTCCCAGCTGTGACCCCAGGGGGCGGGGGTAATAAGGCTCTCTGCGTCCCTGTTGTGGGAAGGCTGAGATGAGCATGGAGAGGGTCCAGCGCGGATCAAAGCCAGTGGGTGTTCACAGACCCTAGCTGCCCTCCCCTCTCCCCCTGTGTGGCTTTGAACATTGAAAATCTTCTTTTGGGTTGAGCTGAGACCCAGATGAGGGCCAGTTGGGAGAGGGTATATTGCACATCCAAGGTCACAGGGTTAAACCTCCGTCCCCCCGCAGAGCACCATCATGTCCAACCCCCTGTCTCTCCCCCACACCCCTCTCTGCAGGCGTTTGTTTCCCTCTCCTGAGCGCAGGCTCACCCTCTCCTGCCCGTTAGCTCCCTCCCCAGTTCTGCCCCCACATCCTCTTCTGTATTCCCAAGGATTCAGGGACCTGGCTTCACTGTGGCTTCAACACATACTATTGAGGGGCTGTCATGGGTGTAGCCTCGTGCTAGGTGCCCAGCTTCAGCCAGACACCAGAGGATCAAACTGGGATGCAGCAGTTCCTTCCAAAGACCTTTGCCCTTGGAAAAGGAGTTGTGACCCCAGGGAGCGGACGAGGGGAGAGGAGATGTGGAAACTGACCTACAGAATCTTAGACCTGGATGGAACCCTGGAACACTCCTACTCCAGGCCCCTTGGGCCACAGAGGGGGAAACCGGGAGGGGAGGTAATGTGCCAAGGTCAAATGTTGGGTGGTGCCCGGTGGCAGAAGCCAGGCATCCGAGGCCATATTGGGACAAAGGGGGAGGTGGCGGGGGCTTCCCGGTGTCTGTGAGCTCCGTTCCCCAGGTTGGAGGGGCTTGTGTGGTGCAGGGGTCGCTTCCAGGGCTCCCGAGGGTTGGGAGGGGAGGCTAAAAGCAAAGTGGGGGAGCGACCTAGGGATTGTGGGAATGTGGGGCCGTGCATCCGCCCCCGGCCCTGCGTGGGGCGCCCGGAGAAGGGGCTGGTGGGCAGGGGGGGGTCCTGCGGGGGCCCGCGCGTGGGGGCCGGGCCGGCCGGGGCGGGGTGAGTCACGGCCCGCCCGCTCCCATTGTGCGGCCCGGCTGCGGCG
>NC_048219.1:181533338-181538052 GCF_002007445.2 Ailuropoda melanoleuca
CGGCCATGGCCAACGGAGTGATCCCGCCGCCCGGGGGCGCCTCCCCCCTACCCCAGGTGACTGCCGCGCGCGGGGGTGGGAGAAGAGGAGGGGAGGGACCCCAAGGAGGAGAGGGGAGTCCTCTGGCCGACCTTGGGACCCCCACATACAGGGATGGAGCTGGGCTGGAGGGGATGGGGAAAGGGAGGGCCTTTTGGTATTTTTCAGTTCGGTTGCCCCCTCTCCTCGCAAGCTCTGGGCGCCTGGGAGGCTGACCCAAGGCTGGGGCGCAGGGAGAGGGGGGTGGTTGAAGGTGAAGCCCGCTGGTCTCCCCCTCCCCCAGCCAGGGTTTGGAGTTGGGGTGGATGTGGGGCGTTCGTGGGTCAAGGGTCCTTAGGAGAGGCTGTCTGACCCTGCAGGTCCGGGTGCCCTTGGAGGAGCCCCCTCTGAGTCCAGACCTGGAGGAGGAGGACGATGACTTGGGCAAGACCTTGGCTGTGAGCAGGTTTGGGGACCTCATCAGCAAGCTCCCGGCCTGGGACCCCGAGAAGCCCAGCCGCAGCTACAGCGAGCGGGACTTTGAGTGTGGGTAGCCTGGGGACCCCTAGTGTGGCCGCCCTCACCACCATCACCTTCATTGCCACCATCACCGTGCTCACCACTGGCTTGGTCACCCAGTGCCATCTTGTGCTGGACGCTGTGCTGGACGCTGTGCTGGGCCACCATGCCATGTTAAGTCATCCTGCCTCACTCACCCATCGCCTGTCCACCTTGCAGGGGAGCCGGGCCCCAGATTCAGGGGGAGACGTAGGGAGATGGGCCTGAGGCGTCCCTTGGTGACCTTCATCTTCCCCAAGGCTCTGCCATACCTCCGGCCCTGCTCTCTTCTCTCTGCCTCCTTACCTCCCTCAGCTCTTCTAACCCTGCCTTCCCCCCTCGCTGTATCGTGTCCTCCCATTTCCCCCAGCCCCCTTTTCACGACCCGCCCTCTTCCTGACTCCTGTTCCCCCACTCTCCCAGGCCTTACCAATGGCAGGACATGGACGCAGGTGTTGGGGGGAGCCTGGCTCTCGAGGAAGTTCTAGGGTGCCCTTGTTTGAGGCCCTGGGCTAGAATAAGGTGTGTGCCCCAAGGGTGGTGAGGGGCCCCCTTCTGCTGTGGGGACCCCCAACCGGCTCTCCTGCACCCCCAGTTCACCGGCACACATCCCACCACACCCACCACCCGCTCTCGGCGCGCCTGCCTCCACCCCACAAGCTGCGGCGACTGCCCCCCACCTCTGCCCGGCAGACCAGGAGGAAGAGGAAGAAGGAGAGAACCTCGGCTCCCCCGTCGGAGGGGACCCCTCCCATCCAGGAGGAGGCGGGCGCCGGAGTGGAGGAGGAGGAAGAGGAGGAAGAGGAGGAAGAAGAAGGGGAATCTGACACAGAACCTGTGGAGCCCCCGCCCTCAGGGTCCCCACAGAAAGCAAAGGTAGGGGTCTGCCCCTGAAGCAGGGCTGGCTCCTCAGGGAGGGGTGCAGAGAGGAGGGGAAGGGGACGCAGGAGAGGGGGCCAGGACTGCCTGGGAGAGGCAGAGTCGGGGGTTGGGGGCTGAGCCGGTGCAGGGACCCAGGGCACTCCGGTTCGTCCACAGTTCTCCATCGGAAGTGATGAGGATGACAGTCCCAGCCTGTCTGGGAGGGCTGCCTTCACCAAGCCCCTGCCCTCCGTGGGCCCCTGCTCTGACAAGAGCCCCCAGCAGTCAGTCAGGTACCAGCCTCCAGCCCAGCCCAGAGCAGGTCCTAGGCTCCCTTCTGCCCCTGGGGACGGTTCCCACCTCTGACCCTGGAGAAGAAGAGGGGAGGAGAGGAGAGGGAACAGAGGAAGGGGGGAGGGGCACATCCCCTCTCTGTCCATAGGATTGACAAGGAGGAGAGACAGGGAGTCACTAGAGAGGAGGACAGGGATTCAGGTGGAAGAAAGAGAGGAGGGGGGTGGGGCACTGATGTCCCTCCCTCACTGGGGGACAGTGAGAGGGGGGCAGGGAGGTGGAGGTGAGCTTCCTTCTCGGCCCAGAGAGTCTGTGTCTAGCGCCCAGGGGGCTGTTCCAGGCCCCACACCAAGCTGGGGGAGGGCAAAGGAACCCCCTAACCTGGCCCATCTCCACCGTGGTTCCCTGTCAAGTCCGAGGCTGCCATGGTGCCTCCTCAGCTCCTCAAGCCCCCGGGCCCGGGTCTCCCGAGTCGCTGGGGAGAAGAGCCGGCCGTGGAGCCCGTCGGCCAGCTATGACCTGCGGGAGCGGCTGTGCCCAGGCAGTGCCCTGGGTACCCCAGGAGGCCCGGAGCAGCAGGCGCCCACGGATGAGGCGGAGGCCCAGATGCTGGGCTCTGCGGACCTGGACGACATGAAGAGTGAGTGACACGCTGTGGCAGCCCCCCCTGGCCCACTCCCATGGGCGCTCTCCCTGTGGGGAACCCTGGAGAAGCTCCGTGCTCTCCCCAACCCAGCGCTGAGTCCCCTCTGCAGGATCCCTATCTACTGGAACCTGGCCAGGGACGGGGAGCTCACTACTTCACCAAGCCACCTCTCTGGTTGTCAGAGCTGAGATTTCCCTTCATGACACCTCTGCCCTTCTGTCCTGATTCTGTCCTCTGAGTCACCCCCTGAATAAGGCAACCCCTCTTCCACGTGACCTTTGGAGACATTATATCCCCCTCCCCCCAAGGCTCCTCTTCTCAGGGAAAACTCTTTTTGTCTTCTTCACGCCGGACCCCTGAGGGTGAGCCACTCGTCCAGGTCCTGCTTCTCCCTACATCGGGGGCCCCGACTCATCGCACCACCCTTGGCAGGGCCTGGCTGTGATCGCGGCACATTCCTTCCATCTTATCAGTGCCCTGGTTTCTGTGCCACCTGTCATCACCCACGGGGCTCTGTGCCCAGGCCAGGGGCACCACTGACCCCACCTCCCTCCCACTTGGAAGCACAGTGTGTGGGTGGGGGTTGGTGGGGAGGGCTCTGAGCTCAGTACGTCATGGAAAGTTGCCAGGGCCTGAGGACAGGGACAGGAACAATCCGATGGCAGCAGTGGGGTGGGGTGGGGGTCAGGGGAGGGCGTGTTTACAGCCTCAGGGTGGGGGCTGGAAGCAGCAGGGAGCTGGCCTGGGGCTCTGGGGAGTCAGGAGGTTCAGGCTGAACTAAGACCACTGGTCCAGGCTCCCACCTTTTAGGAGAGCCAGGGCTCTGGGGAGGAGCAGGGGCCGAGGGCTCGGCCACGGGTTGAAGGATGAGCCTGCTGGAGGAGGTCACAGAGCCCAACAGGGCACCGAGCCCCGGGCCTGGGGATGCGGAGGTCCAGGGCTCTTGGATGGCTCTGGCCCCCAGCCCTCGAGACTCTCTGGCCTCAGAGGACTTAGAGATGTTGGCGCTGGACCTTGAGGACGGTGACCTGTGGGAACCCACCCAGGGCCAGCTGAGCCCCATGGCAGGGGGACCAGCTTGTGAGTAACCGGGCCGCTGGCCTTTCCGCAGCCGCAGGCCTGGAAGGGGCAAGAAGGGAGGAAGGGCCAGAGCTCTGCTTGAGTCTGCCAGATGTGTATCTGTGGGGGAGACCTGGGTGCCAAGAGAGGACACAGGGAAAGTATTGGGGGCCCCGGTGACTCGATACAGGTGACGGTGCTCTGGAGTGAGAGGCAGTGGCTGCGGGGGAGGGTAGGCAGCCGGGGCTGTGGACTGAGTTGGGGTTTGCGTTTTTACAGTGGCTTGGCCAGTGGTCCCCTGTGCTACCGTGGGGTCGTCCTTCCCCCTCTCTGGGCCTTCGTGTCTTTGTCTGTGACATGGCCGTGCTGGCTTATGGGGTTGTGTGAACGTGGCCCCCGGCTGGCTGGAGCAGGGGGCCGAAGGGCTTGGCTCTGACCGCGAGGCCCCGAGCTGGACCCCCGGGACCACCAGGCCTGCCTCGCCCGCAGGTCACCGGCTAGAGGACAACCCTGGCGTGAGGCGGCACCTCGTGAAGAAGCCGTCTCGCACGCAGGCCGGGAGGGGCAGCCCTGGGGGCTTGGCCCCTGTGCTTCGCAGGAAGAAGAAGAAAAAGCAGCTGGATCGGAGGCCTCATGAGGTACGGGAGCCGGAGGGCTGGGCCTGCGGCCTCCTCTCCCCTCTCCTCCCCGGAGTCTCCCCTGCCCTCCTCCCCAACCCCCAGCCTTGCCTGGCTGCCACGGCTCCATTGCCACCGGGCGGCCCCTGGCCCCTCACCCCTGGCGCCCGCCGCAGGTGTTTGTGGAGCTGAACGAGCTGACGCTGGACCGCAGCCAGGAGCCCCACTGGCGGGAGACGGCGCGCTGGATCAAGTTCGAGGAGGACGTGGAGGAAGAGACAGAGCGCTGGGGGAAGCCCCACGTGGCCTCGCTCTCCTTCCGCAGCCTTCTGGAGCTCAGGAGGACCATCGCCCATGGTAGGAGCCCTGCAGGCCTGGCCCTGGGCTGCGTGCCCTCTTCACAGACCGTGGAGTTAGGCTGGCGGCAGGCCATCCAGTGCTGGGGAGCTCCTCCCTGGAGGCCGGCGCCCAGGTGAGGTCTGGCTGCCACGTGGGGATGTGGAGTCCGACTGCCTGCGTAGCCGTAAGCTCGGAGGGGCTGGGCTGTGCCACTGTAGGCCCCCCGTCCCCATGCAGTAGGCTAACCAGTGACTCCCCTCGCTGGGTTTGGAGGGGCCGTGCCCTTGCTCTGTGTTCCGTCTGCACGTCCCTGTGTTTGGCT
>NC_048219.1:181538152-181546936 GCF_002007445.2 Ailuropoda melanoleuca
TGCCCGTGCCCTTCCAGGAGCACAGACTCTCCTGTGCGGCTTTCTAGCCTCTGCTTGTATAACCCCAGCGATGGGGAGCTTATTCCTCATTCGTGCTCAGACAGCACCAGCCACGAGAAAGTTTTCTTTTTTTACATNAGGGACGGGGAGCTCACTACTTCACCAAGCCACCTCTCTGGTTGTCAGAGCTGAGATTTCCCTTCATGACACCTCTGCCCTTCTGTCCTGATTCTGTCCTCTGAGTCACCCCCTGAATAAGGCAACCCCTCTTCCACGTGACCTTTGGAGACATTATATCCCCCTCCCCCCAAGGCTCCTCTTCTCAGGGAAAACTCTTTTTGTCTTCTTCACGCCGGACCCCTGAGGGTGAGCCACTCGTCCAGGTCCTGCTTCTCCCTACATCGGGGGCCCCGACTCATCGCACCACCCTTGGCAGGGCCTGGCTGTGATCGCGGCACATTCCTTCCATCTTATCAGTGCCCTGGTTTCTGTGCCACCTGTCATCACCCACGGGGCTCTGTGCCCAGGCCAGGGGCACCACTGACCCCACCTCCCTCCCACTTGGAAGCACAGTGTGTGGGTGGGGGTTGGTGGGGAGGGCTCTGAGCTCAGTACGTCATGGAAAGTTGCCAGGGCCTGAGGACAGGGACAGGAACAATCCGATGGCAGCAGTGGGGTGGGGTGGGGGTCAGGGGAGGGCGTGTTTACAGCCTCAGGGTGGGGGCTGGAAGCAGCAGGGAGCTGGCCTGGGGCTCTGGGGAGTCAGGAGGTTCAGGCTGAACTAAGACCACTGGTCCAGGCTCCCACCTTTTAGGAGAGCCAGGGCTCTGGGGAGGAGCAGGGGCCGAGGGCTCGGCCACGGGTTGAAGGATGAGCCTGCTGGAGGAGGTCACAGAGCCCAACAGGGCACCGAGCCCCGGGCCTGGGGATGCGGAGGTCCAGGGCTCTTGGATGGCTCTGGCCCCCAGCCCTCGAGACTCTCTGGCCTCAGAGGACTTAGAGATGTTGGCGCTGGACCTTGAGGACGGTGACCTGTGGGAACCCACCCAGGGCCAGCTGAGCCCCATGGCAGGGGGACCAGCTTGTGAGTAACCGGGCCGCTGGCCTTTCCGCAGCCGCAGGCCTGGAAGGGGCAAGAAGGGAGGAAGGGCCAGAGCTCTGCTTGAGTCTGCCAGATGTGTATCTGTGGGGGAGACCTGGGTGCCAAGAGAGGACACAGGGAAAGTATTGGGGGCCCCGGTGACTCGATACAGGTGACGGTGCTCTGGAGTGAGAGGCAGTGGCTGCGGGGGAGGGTAGGCAGCCGGGGCTGTGGACTGAGTTGGGGTTTGCGTTTTTACAGTGGCTTGGCCAGTGGTCCCCTGTGCTACCGTGGGGTCGTCCTTCCCCCTCTCTGGGCCTTCGTGTCTTTGTCTGTGACATGGCCGTGCTGGCTTATGGGGTTGTGTGAACGTGGCCCCCGGCTGGCTGGAGCAGGGGGCCGAAGGGCTTGGCTCTGACCGCGAGGCCCTGAGCTGGACCCCCGGGACCACCAGGCCTGCCTCGCCCGCAGGTCACCGGCTAGAGGACAACCCTGGCGTGAGGCGGCACCTCGTGAAGAAGCCGTCTCGCACGCAGGCCGGGAGGGGCAGCCCTGGGGGCTTGGCCCCTGTGCTTCGCAGGAAGAAGAAGAAAAAGCAGCTGGATCGGAGGCCTCATGAGGTACGGGAGCCGGAGGGCTGGGCCTGCGGCCTCCTCTCCCCTCTCCTCCCCGGAGTCTCCCCTGCCCTCCTCCCCAACCCCCAGCCTTGCCTGGCTGCCACGGCTCCATTGCCACCGGGCGGCCCCTGGCCCCTCACCCCTGGCGCCCGCCGCAGGTGTTTGTGGAGCTGAACGAGCTGACGCTGGACCGCAGCCAGGAGCCCCACTGGCGGGAGACGGCGCGCTGGATCAAGTTCGAGGAGGACGTGGAGGAAGAGACAGAGCGCTGGGGGAAGCCCCACGTGGCCTCGCTCTCCTTCCGCAGCCTTCTGGAGCTCAGGAGGACCATCGCCCATGGTAGGAGCCCTGCAGGCCTGGCCCTGGGCTGCGTGCCCTCTTCACAGACCGTGGAGTTAGGCTGGCGGCAGGCCATCCAGTGCTGGGGAGCTCCTCCCTGGAGGCCGGCGCCCAGGTGAGGTCTGGCTGCCACGTGGGGATGTGGAGTCCGACTGCCTGCGTAGCCGTAAGCTCGGAGGGGCTGGGCTGTGCCACTGTAGGCCCCCCGTCCCCATGCAGTAGGCTAACCAGTGACTCCCCTCGCTGGGTTTGGAGGGGCCGTGCCCTTGCTCTGTGTTCCGTCTGCACGTCCCTGTGTTTGGCTTGTCTGTGCCGGTGGCACAGCGTATCGCCCCGTGCACATCGGGCGCTCAGCTCAGCCGGCGTGTCTGCCTGCCCTTGGGGAGCAAGGTGGCGGGGTGGCTTTTCCTCTCTGATGGGACTGCGCCCCCTCCCCCAACTGTGCCCCCAGGAGCTGCCCTCCTGGACCTGGAGCAGACCACTCTGCCGGGGATCGCCCATCTCGTGGTGGAGACCATGATCGTGTCTGACCAGATCCGTCCAGAGGACCGGGCCAGCGTCCTGCGCACCCTTCTGCTGAAACACAGGTGCCAGGGTGGGGGGCTGGGAGGGGGCCTTCTAGTGCCCGTGCCCTTCCAGGAGCACAGACTCTCCTGTGCGGCTTTCTAGCCTCTGCTTGTATAACCCCAGCGATGGGGAGCTTATTCCTCATTCGTGCTCAGACAGCACCAGCCACGAGAAAGTTTTCTTTTTTTACATGGAGAAGGGGTGAAAGCCTGACCCTCCGTTTCTCAGCGCGTTAAGGGCCTCTCTGCCTAACCTGCCTCGCCTCGCCTCGCCTCCTCTGCCCTCTTCACAGCCATCCCAATGATGACAAGGACAGTGGCTTCTTTCCCCGAAACCCGTCCAGCTCCAGCGTGAACTCGGTCCTGGGGAATCATCACCCCACCCCCAGCCACGGCCCTGACGGCGCCGTGCCCACCATGGCTGATGATGTGGGGGAGCCAGCCCCACTCTGGCCTCATGACCCTGATGCCAAGGAGGTCAGTCGCCTTGCTCGGACCTGGGCTGGGGGACTGAGGGCACTCTGGTTTAGCTGGAGGCCACCATTAGTTTCCCTGCGCAGATTGGGAAGGTTGGATACCTGGCACCATACGAGGCATGTGGGGGGATCTGTAGGAGTCATGCATGAGGGCCCCTGCCCTAAAGAAACAGGAGGTTTAAATGGGACGATGTGGCAAACCCACGGCTCCCATTTCAACAGGATAAGGCAGAGGTGGTAGCGGCCAGCTTGGAGGGGGTCCAGCGCCTGAGCAGTCTCCTCTCGATGTGGGGCCTGTCACCAATGGTCCCTTTCCTGGCTGGGGCGGGAAAAAACAGGGCCCCGGTCCAGGGGTTGGAGGGCAGAGTCCAGGGCTGCAACAAGGGATGGGAGGGCCTGCCACGGCCTCCGGTCAGGGTCCCAGCCCTATTCCAGTTCTGCGTCCTCAGAAGCCTCTCCACATGCCTGGGGGAGATGGTCACCGGGGAAAAAGTCTGAAGCTGCTGGAGAAGATCCCCGAAGATGCTGAGGCTACCGTTGTGCTCGTGGGTGAGGAGGCGGGGTCCTGGGTGTGTGTGCTTCCACCGTGCTCTGCTCGGCCTCAGCTCTGGCCCGCTGGCCAGGCCCCCAGTGCGTCCCTACCCTTCCTGACCGCCTGTCTCGCCTCCAGCTTGCGCTTTCCCAGTCCTCTGCCTGCTTCCCATCCAGTTTTCTGCTATCTTGGACTGCTACTAGTCCATAGAGCACTTTTGTGAGNTCAGGCTGAACTAAGACCACTGGTCCAGGCTCCCACCTTTTAGGAGAGCCAGGGCTCTGGGGAGGAGCAGGGGCCGAGGGCTCGGCCACGGGTTGAAGGATGAGCCTGCTGGAGGAGGTCACAGAGCCCAACAGGGCACCGAGCCCCGGGCCTGGGGATGCGGAGGTCCAGGGCTCTTGGATGGCTCTGGCCCCCAGCCCTCGAGACTCTCTGGCCTCAGAGGACTTAGAGATGTTGGCGCTGGACCTTGAGGACGGTGACCTGTGGGAACCCACCCAGGGCCAGCTGAGCCCCATGGCAGGGGGACCAGCTTGTGAGTAACCGGGCCGCTGGCCTTTCCGCAGCCGCAGGCCTGGAAGGGGCAAGAAGGGAGGAAGGGCCAGAGCTCTGCTTGAGTCTGCCAGATGTGTATCTGTGGGGGAGACCTGGGTGCCAAGAGAGGACACAGGGAAAGTATTGGGGGCCCCGGTGACTCGATACAGGTGACGGTGCTCTGGAGTGAGAGGCAGTGGCTGCGGGGGAGGGTAGGCAGCCGGGGCTGTGGACTGAGTTGGGGTTTGCGTTTTTACAGTGGCTTGGCCAGTGGTCCCCTGTGCTACCGTGGGGTCGTCCTTCCCCCTCTCTGGGCCTTCGTGTCTTTGTCTGTGACATGGCCGTGCTGGCTTATGGGGTTGTGTGAACGTGGCCCCCGGCTGGCTGGAGCAGGGGGCCGAAGGGCTTGGCTCTGACCGCGAGGCCCTGAGCTGGACCCCCGGGACCACCAGGCCTGCCTCGCCCGCAGGTCACCGGCTAGAGGACAACCCTGGCGTGAGGCGGCACCTCGTGAAGAAGCCGTCTCGCACGCAGGCCGGGAGGGGCAGCCCTGGGGGCTTGGCCCCTGTGCTTCGCAGGAAGAAGAAGAAAAAGCAGCTGGATCGGAGGCCTCATGAGGTACGGGAGCCGGAGGGCTGGGCCTGCGGCCTCCTCTCCCCTCTCCTCCCCGGAGTCTCCCCTGCCCTCCTCCCCAACCCCCAGCCTTGCCTGGCTGCCACGGCTCCATTGCCACCGGGCGGCCCCTGGCCCCTCACCCCTGGCGCCCGCCGCAGGTGTTTGTGGAGCTGAACGAGCTGACGCTGGACCGCAGCCAGGAGCCCCACTGGCGGGAGACGGCGCGCTGGATCAAGTTCGAGGAGGACGTGGAGGAAGAGACAGAGCGCTGGGGGAAGCCCCACGTGGCCTCGCTCTCCTTCCGCAGCCTTCTGGAGCTCAGGAGGACCATCGCCCATGGTAGGAGCCCTGCAGGCCTGGCCCTGGGCTGCGTGCCCTCTTCACAGACCGTGGAGTTAGGCTGGCGGCAGGCCATCCAGTGCTGGGGAGCTCCTCCCTGGAGGCCGGCGCCCAGGTGAGGTCTGGCTGCCACGTGGGGATGTGGAGTCCGACTGCCTGCGTAGCCGTAAGCTCGGAGGGGCTGGGCTGTGCCACTGTAGGCCCCCCGTCCCCATGCAGTAGGCTAACCAGTGACTCCCCTCGCTGGGTTTGGAGGGGCCGTGCCCTTGCTCTGTGTTCCGTCTGCACGTCCCTGTGTTTGGCTCGTCTGTGCCGGTGGCACAGCGTATCGCCCCGTGCACATCGGGCGCTCAGCTCAGCCGGCGTGTCTGCCTGCCCTTGGGGAGCAAGGCGGCGGGGTGGCTTTTCCTCTCTGATGGGACTGCGCCCCCTCCCCCAACTGTGCCCCCAGGAGCTGCCCTCCTGGACCTGGAGCAGACCACTCTGCCGGGGATTGCCCACCTCGTGGTGGAGACCATGATCGTGTCTGACCAGATCCGTCCAGAGGACCGGGCCAGCGTCCTGCGCACCCTTCTGCTGAAACACAGGTGCCAGGGTGGGGGGCTGGGAGGGGGCCTTCTAGTGCCCGTGCCCTTCCAGGAGCACAGACTCTCCTGTGCGGCTTTCTAGCCTCTGCTTGTATAACCCCAGCGATGGGGAGCTTATTCCTCATTCGTGCTCAGACAGCACCAGCCACGAGAAAGTTTTCTTTTTTTACATGGAGAAGGGGTGAAAGCCTGACCCTCCGTTTCTCAGCGCGTTAAGGGCCTCTCTGCCTAACCTGCCTCGCCTCGCCTCGCCTCCTCTGCCCTCTTCACAGCCATCCCAATGATGACAAGGACAGTGGCTTCTTTCCCCGAAACCCGTCCAGCTCCAGCGTGAACTCGGTCCTGGGGAATCATCACCCCACCCCCAGCCACGGCCCTGACGGCGCCGTGCCCACCATGGCTGATGATGTGGGGGAGCCAGCCCCACTCTGGCCTCATGACCCTGATGCCAAGGAGGTCAGTCGCCTTGCTCGGACCTGGGCTGGGGGACTGAGGGCACTCTGGTTTAGCTGGAGGCCACCATTAGTTTCCCTGCGCAGATTGGGAAGGTTGGATACCTGGCACCATACGAGGCATGTGGGGGGATCTGTAGGAGTCATGCATGAGGGCCCCTGCCCTAAAGAAACAGGAGGTTTAAATGGGACGATGTGGCAAACCCACGGCTCCCATTTCAACAGGATAAGGCAGAGGTGGTAGCGGCCAGCTTGGAGGGGGTCCAGCGCCTGAGCAGTCTCCTCTCGATGTGGGGCCTGTCACCAATGGTCCCTTTCCTGGCTGGGGCGGGAAAAAACAGGGCCCCGGTCCAGGGGTTGGAGGGCAGAGTCCAGGGCTGCAACAAGGGATGGGAGGGCCTGCCACGGCCTCCGGTCAGGGTCCCAGCCCTATTCCAGTTCTGCGTCCTCAGAAGCCTCTCCACATGCCTGGGGGAGATGGTCACCGGGGAAAAAGTCTGAAGCTGCTGGAGAAGATCCCCGAAGATGCTGAGGCTACCGTTGTGCTCGTGGGTGAGGAGGCGGGGTCCTGGGTGTGTGTGCTTCCACCGTGCTCTGCTCGGCCTCAGCTCTGGCCCGCTGGCCAGGCCCCCAGTGCGTCCCTACCCTTCCTGACCGCCTGTCTTGCCTCCAGCTTGCGCTTTCCCAGTCCTCTGCCTGCTTCCCATCCAGTTTTCTGCTATCTTGGACTGCCACTAGTCCATAGAGCACTTTTGTGAGAAATAAAAAGAAGCACTCCTTCCTGGAAACTGTAACTTTTCATCTATTGGTAAATTATAGTAAATATATAAACATATAAATATAAAAACCATTTAGATCAGGGTTTCTTTGTGCAGTACTCAACCTGTTCAACTGTACATGATGGCCCCAGATGTTTTCTGCAGGGCCAGCCTGGGCGGCTCCTCTTTGCCCAGTGCCCTGTGCCTTACTGTTCCCCCAGGCTGTGTGCCTTTCCTGGAGCAGCCGGCGGCAGCTTTTGTGCGCCTGAATGAGGCTGTGCTCTTGGAGTCTGTGCTCGAGGTCCCTGTGCCCGTTCGATTCCTCTTTGTGATGCTGGGTCCCAACCAAACCAGCACTGACTATCATGAGCTTGGGCGCTCCATTGCCACCCTCATGTCTGACAAGGTGGGTCCTGCAGACCCTGGGCTGGGTGCTCTAGGCCTGTACCCCCCCTCCCCCCGGGCCCTCCTTTTTCCCTGTCGCTTACTGCCTCCGTCCTTGGCCCTGCAGGGGCGCTAGAGGCTCTTCTGGGGGGGGGGCAGTGCTCTGGAGTGGTGGTAGAGGGAGCTGTTGGCCGAGGGGAGAAAAGGGAGCCCTGGGCTGGGGCTGTGGGAAGGGGAGGTGGTTGAAGGGGGAGAAAAAGCCCAGACCCCCAAGTCTTGAATGTGGCATGAGACTAGAAAGGGAGGACTGGATATGTTGGTCATTGCTGTGGCTTCTCCTCAGCTGGGACAGGAAGGTCCTTCAGCCAGGGGTGATGTGGGGAACGCTAACTGCCCAACTTGTAGGGGGTGGGAACTCCCCAGTCAGAATGGTTCTGGGGGCCCCTGCTGTGCCCAGCATTGCCCCTTGAGTTGTTGCATCGTGGAAAAGTCTGGAAGCTCCTAGAGGAATAGAAGGCACTCGGAGGTTCAGGGCTGTGGCCGATTGCTGGCCAGCGAGTCAATATTTTGACAATTGGACTGGACCTGTATATGTGGCCAAACACCCACCCTGCCTCTGGCTCGGTGACGACCCACACCTCCTCCCTGAAGCCCTCCCAGGGGCTCTCTGGGGGGCTCAGCCCTTGCCTCTCCTGTCCACAGCTGTTTCATGAGGCTGCCTACCAGGCGGATGACCGGCAGGACCTCCTGAGCGCCATCAGTGAGTTCCTGGATGGCAGCATCGTGATTCCTCCGTCCGAGGTGGAGGGCCGCGACCTGCTGCGTTCCGTGGCCGCCTTCCAGCGGGAGCTGCTGAGGAAGCGGCGGGAGCGTGAACAGACCAAAGTGGAGATGACCACCCAGGGAAGCTATGTGGCCCCCGGGAAAGGTCAGACCCTTTGGGGCTCATACCCACCCCGCCTCCGCTCTCCCCCCACAGCTCCTAAGGTCGTGAGCCCAGCCTGTCCCGACTCCCTAACTCCTGGATGCCAGCCTCCAGCCCCTGATGGGAAGGATTGAGCCCCCGGGGGGGGGGCAGCAGGAGGGGGTGGTCTGTGCTCCAGCAGCTCCTTGTTCCCCCAGAGCTGTCGGTGGAGCTGGGGGGCTCCGAGGTGACCCCCGAAGATGACCCCTTGCGGCGGACTGGCTCGGTGTTTGGGGGGCTTGTGCGGGATGTGAAGCGTCGGTACCCCCATTACCCCAGTGACCTGCGGGACGCCCTGCACTCCCAGTGTGTGGCAGCCGTGCTCTTCATCTACTTTGCGGCCCTCAGCCCTGCCATCACCTTCGGGGGGCTGCTAGGTGAGGGGAGGGGAGGCCGGGGCGGGGGACCCAGCATCACCTGTAAGGTCTGTGGTCAGGGGTCCCAGGGATCATTTTTGCAGGGGGCTATAACGTGAGAGGGGGCAGGAAGGGTGAGCGAGGGGTGGGGGAGCGGAGGGGGTGGAGTGGGAGGGTGGTG
>NC_048219.1:181847078-181922136 GCF_002007445.2 Ailuropoda melanoleuca
GAACCTCCTTTCCTGGTTGTAGAACCACTTTTATGTGACCTCATAGGTATTTTTCCTTTCTGGAGTGGGAGCATCCTGGCTTCAGAATCTCTTCGTCCACTGACATATCCCTACTCCCTTCTGTTTTGCTCCCGAGTTCCATGGTAAGCAGATAAGATACAGCTGTTGTTCCCTTCTGTCTAGGAAGCTGGCCAACCATGCAAGGACTGGAGGCCTCAGCGATGGAATGTGGTAGGAGAACAGACTGAACTAAAATGTCCGTGCCTGGGGGCACCAAATACTGTGAGACCCATACTAAACACTGTTTTACATGGCTCTTTCAAGATCTCGAAATCCTTATGGTTTCTTAAATCCCAAGGAAATGGACCCAAAGACACAGAATGTAAACTAGATCTTTGAAATTCCCTTTGGTTAGTCTCGAGAAACTTATTTCTGCAGAAGTGCCTTCTGATTGACAAAAGCTTACTTTTTTTTTTTTTTTTTTTTTTTTTTAAANATTTTATTTATTTATTCATTTGACAGAGAGAGACAGCCAGTGAGAGAGGGAACACAAGCAGGGGGAGTGGGAGAGGAAGAAGCAGGCTCATAGCGAGAGAGCCTGATGTGGGGCTCGATCCCATAACACCGGGATCACGCCCTGAGCCAAAGGCAGACGCTTAACCACTGTGCCACCCAGGCGCCCCGACAAAAGCTTACTTTTATATTCACAATCTCACCCTGTCAAGGTCTAGTCTAAAATCACCCTCAGAGAATATTGTGCAGTAACTTCTAAAAAGCCCCAAAGCCTCTCGATTTATGCATTTAATTTGTTTTTCTCTTTCAGAGCTTTCCTTTGTACATAACCAAATCCTGATTTTGAGTGCCTATCATACACGGCTAAGCCACGATGTTCGAAGGCCGTGTTTGAATTTAGAGCTTGAAGTTCTATCAAGCTTGAATTTAGAGCTTGAAGTTTACTATCAAGTCCCTTGTCCTTTAGAAATTTATATAAAATTTCCCACCCCTCCTAACCTCCTACTTTCTGCTCCCTTTGGAAGTAGTTAATTAATTTCATGTCTCAAAGATGCTTTGTTTCCTTAAGTAGTTCAGTCTGGCTCGTCTTCCACTGGGTATCACTTTTCGCCAGCACTTGACACAAACTTATTCGGAAATAGCTCGTTGTGGGCCAGTTGTCTGGGTTTGATGGGACAATTGCTTATGAGGTCAAGGTCTTTATGCATCACTCAGTCATTCAACAACTGTTCATATATCCCTGATAGGGGCCATGCGCTAAAGATAAAAAAGGACTGATCTTTGTGAATCCTTGCCCCCACCCCGTAAGGACCCCAGTACTGAGCTGGTTGGGGTCTTCATAAGCACTCTGGGGGATTTTATACTGAAAGTAGAAAACACAGGAGCTGGTGAGCAAGACCAAGACAGTGTCTTTGGCAGGGAGGCGAGAGAGCAAGAGAATACACGCATCTGTCAAGCCAACAGGACTATAAATGGGAGATAGAACCAAGAGTCAGTTACCAGACAAACAGCAGATTAGAAAGGGATTAGGGTGAGCAGGTTATAGGATGACTGCAGTGAGCTCTGTTGGGGTGTTGACAGATCAGATTTATGGTCCTGAAGGTGTATAGCGTGTGGGTGTTTCTGGCTGGATTAAATGTACAGGATCTGGATGGAATCTGTCCCCCATCCACCGTCCCTCAGGTCTTCCATGCAATATGGGATGGAACAGGGCCGACCTCATTTCATTCAGTGAAAGAACAGAGGGATACTCTGGGATATTCACACTGAAGTCCGGATTACTTCGATTTCTCTTCTGGGTCATCTCCTTTGTATGGGTGTTGGTATTGGAGCTGGAAAAGGTGTCTGTGATCATCTGCTATTTCTTTAATTACCATCTCTGGCTTCTTGGCTTGGGCTGGAGGCCAGGGAGAGGAGGCGTAGGGGAGCGCACAGGTGCAGGCAGGTTGGGAGAGCAGGGAGTGGTGGTAGATAAGGGGAATGTGCACAGATGGCAAAGCTTGTGGCAAAAGCCAACATGGTTGTTTGCATGACTTAGGGTGAGCCTAGGAAGTGCCTGTGAGTTTTGGGGAGGGGTAGATGGTACAGACTGAGGTCTAGAGAATGAGCGAATTGATGGAAGCCGCAGAGGGCCAGGGCAGAAGTTTATCATTTTGGTGAGTGTACCTGCCATTATCAGAATTACATTGGGCCTTACAAGGGTAGCAGCTCCACTATAAAGTCTAAAATTATAATTTTTAAAGGCCTATTCAGCACTGAGAGTGAGGGAGCTTATCCCTGGGTGGGCAGGGGGGGCGGTTTATACTGGTGAAAACTGTACTGGACTCAACATTGCATGTGGGCTGACGGGAGCTGTCTGCTTTTGCTCACTGACCTGCATCCCAACCCCCTGCCACTTGTAAGCCCTGTTGTGTTAGGCTCCCCCCATGGCACTTGGGGCCAGATGTTTTGAGGAGAGCTGGGTCTTTTGGGAGAAGAGACCCACCTACGCTCAGTCCAGTAGGGGAGGCCCAGAATGTCTCAAGCCATGCCAGATGTGATGGAGAATGGGCAACCTCTGCCTTTCCCCCTCTATTACCTTAATTAATTTCCCCTGTGGCTGGATGGAGGCACCGTTTTCTGGGCAGAGAAGTCCTTGGAGCAGGAGGTTTTGCTGCTGCCTTGTAGGATGGGAAATCTGCTTAGCAGTTTGAATGTGAAGCATTAAAAATAATTTCATCTCATTCAAAGGTCCAGAAGTAAGAAAGTTGACATTCTGACATAGGCTTACACGGGCCACATGGTCATCGATGACTGATGAGGGGCTTTACCAGTAGAATGTGGCAGAAATGACAGTGCTGAGCCTAAGCTTTAAAAAGGCAAGGCATGGGGCGCCTGGGTGGCGCAGCGGTTAAGCGTCTGCCTTCAGCTCAGGGCCTGATCCCGGCGTTCTGGGATCGAGCCCCACATCGGGCTTCTCTGCTGGGAGCCTGCTTCTTCCTCTCCCACTCCCCCTGCTGTGTTCCTTCTCTCGCTGGCTGTCTCTGTCTCTGTCGAATAAATAAATAAAATCTTAAAAAAAAAAAAAAAGGCAAGGCAGTTTCCCTCTTTGTACTTTAGGGTGTCCTGAGTTGCTGTGTAATGAGGGAGGGGAGAGGCACAGAAGGTAGGACTTAGATCTTTGCGCAGTCCCTGATGTCTGCAGATGCAGCCAACATCACGTGGAAACAGAAGAATCATCCATCTGAGCCCAATTAAGGCACAGAATCACAAGAGATAATAAAATAATTGTTGTTTTAGGCCACTAAGAATTGGGGTGGTAGGTGGTACAGCCACAGGTAACCAAAATGAGAGGCAGATCCTTTATAATTTTATTTATTACCAAAGCTGGCAGATTATGACTCATAGAACAAACCTGTTCCCACCACCTACCTTTCTTTTTAATTGTCTTCTCCTCACCCCTATTTTCCACCTCTTAATAACCACTCTGTTTCCTATATCTGTGAGACTATTTTTTTTTGGGCACCATATATAAGAGAGATCACACAGTACCTGTCTTTCTCTGTCTGACTTCTTTCACTTAGCATAGTGCCCTTGAGGTCCATCTATGTTGTCACAAATGGCAAGATTTCATTCTTTTTCCATGGCTTTTGATATGATACATGTATTTCTTTATCCATTGATTGACACTTAGGTTGTTACCCTATCTTGGCTATTGTAAATAATGCTGCAGTAAATATGGGGTGCAGCTATCTTTTCAAATTTGTGTTTTCATTTTCTTTGGGTAAATACCCAGAAGAGGAATTGTTAGGTCATAGGGTAGTTCCATTTGTAATTTTGGGGGGAACCTCCATACTGTTTTCCACAGTGGCTGCGCCAGTTTGCATTCCTACCAACATTCCCTTTTCTCCACATTCTTGCCAACACTTGCTATTTCTTGTCTTTTTGGTAATAGCCACTCTAACAGGTGGGAGGTGATATGTCATTGTGGTTTTGATTTGCATTTCCTTGATGATTAATGCTGTTGAGCATCTTTTCATGTATCTGTTGGCCATCCATATGTCTTCTTTGGAAAAATTCAGATCTTCTGCCCATTTTTTAACCAGATTGTTTTTTACTTTATGAGTCTTAGGAGTTCTTTGTGTATTTTCAATCTTAGTTTCTTATCAGATACATGATTTGTAATTATTTTCTCTCATTCAGTAGATTCCTTTTTCATTTTGTTGATGATTTCCTTTGCCATGCAGAAACTTTGTAGTTGGTATAGTTCCACTTGTTTATTATTGCTTTTGTTGCTTTTGCTTCTGGTATCAAATTTAAAAAGTCATTGCCAAGATCCATGTCAAGAAGCTTGCCCCTTGTGCTTTCTTCTAGGCATTTAATGGTTTCTGTCTTATGTTTAAGTCTTAATCTATTTTGAGTTCCTTTTTTGTGTATGTTGTAAGATGGTGGTCCAGTTTCATTCTTCTGCATGTGGCTGTCCAATTTCCCCAACACCATTTATTGAAGAGATTACCTTTTTCTCATTGTATATTCTCTGTTCCTTTGTCATGAGTTAATTGACCATAAAAGTGTGGTTTTATTTCTGGGCTCTCTGTTCTGTCCTATTGAGCTATGTATCTGTTTTTATGCCAATACCATACTGTTTTAATTTTTAAAACTATAGCTTTGTAATGTAGTTTGAAATTAGGGAGTGTGGTGCTTCCCTAATTTAAAAATGTAAAGCTTTGTTCTTTCTCAAGATTGCTTTGGCTATTTGAGGTCCTTTGTACTTCCTTAGAAATTTTGGGATTGTTTATTCTATTTCTATGAGAAATGCCATCAGGATTTTGATAGGGATTGAATTGAATCTGTAGATTGCTTTGGGTAGTATGGCCATTTTAACAGTATTAATTCTTCCAGTCCATGAGCATGGGATATCTTTCCATTTATTTGTGTCATTTTCAATTGCTTTCTTTAATGTGTAGTTTTCAGTATTCAGGCCTTTCACTTCCTTGGTTGAACTTAAACTAGGAACTTTATTCCTTTTTCTGCAATTATAAATGGTATTATTTTCTAAATTTCTCTTTCTGATAGTTTATTATTGGCATAAAGAAATGCCACAGATTTTTTTTTTTCTGATTTTTGGGGGATTGCTTTATTTATTTCTTTAACTTTGTCTTACAATGATGTAAAATATTTACTTGGTTCCAAGATTAAATCTGCAAAACAAGTGATAGTCGAAGGAGTCCAGCTTCCATCCTTGTCCTTTACCCAATTCTTTTCCCTCCTCTATAGGTAATCATTTTTTTTTTCCTAACAGATTTTTGTGTATTGATTTTGAATCTGGCATCTTTACTGACTTTGTTCATTAATTCTACAGTTTTCTGATGGAGTCTTTAGGATTTTCTATTTCTAGTATCATGTCATCTGCAAACTGTGACATTTTTATTCATTTGCGAGTAAGTTTTTAATGGAACATAGCTATGTCCATTTGTTTAAGTATTGCTGGTGGTTGCTTTTGTGCTACAGTGACTAGACTGAGTAGTTGCAACAGAGACCAGATAGCCTGCAAAGTCAAAAATATTTACTCTCAGATCCTTGATAGACAGTGTTTAGTTTGCTTAACTCTGATCTATTATACTAACCTACAAAAAGGTGAAGGATAAGCAGACCGATCTCTTTTAAAACAGTACGCAGAACCCAATGGTGTATGGGAAATGACTTGTCTCCATATAAAAAGTTTCCAACATTCCCTGAGCTGTAATAGTGGTGTGATTTCTCGACAACGTATCGTCCTCATGCTGCAGAGTGCTGTAGAGTAAGTCTGTGTCAAGCTATGTTACTGTTTCGCAAAAAGCCACTCTCCCTTTCTCACATCCGTGGGAGAAGGACACTTCCCCACCCCCTCTGATGTCCTTGGTTGTGAGGTTTGCTTTGGTCAATAGAAGATGAGTGGATGTGACATGATCAGAGGTTTTAAATTCACTTGGGTGCTTTGGCTTAAGGTTTGAGCCTGTGCTGTCTGCCCTGAGAAAAATGTGCTTTAGGTCGCTAGAGCTGATTTTGCCTGGGTCTCAGAATGAGGGACACATAGAGCAGAACTAAACCTGACCTGCAGTCTTGATGGTAAACTGGTCCAAATCCAGCTGGGTCCAGCCGAGCACAACAAACATTGCAGACCTGTGGAAAGTAAGTAATTGTTTTCTTCTTTCTTCTTTTTCTCTGTGATCTACAATAGCAGCCCTGCTGTTGTCAGTCACTGAAATTTTTTTGAGTTGCTTGTTACATGGCGTATTGGCAGCTATGACTAATACAAAGCCCAAGAAGTGGAGAAAGAAAGGAATTTTCTTTACATTGGGATGCCACTAGCATGATAGCACCTCTGTGAAAACTAGCGAAAGGTGGCCCTCTGTCAAGGCATTTTATTTCCCACCTATCAGGAAATTGCCGTATAATGATGATGCTGTAGCAAGACCCTTGATCGTTAACATCAGACATTGCTATACTAGATAAATGAAACTACGAGATCCATGATGCGGTCACCCAATCAGATGTGTCTCCTGTGTGCAACATACAACACACATACCCCAAAGGGACGATTCTATACTGTGGGAGAACTCAGCGAATCGGGTCCTCCTGATGTAACTCTCGTGATGTTAGAGGCAGACAGAAATCGCTCCGGACATTTGCTTGCTGCATAATATTATTTCTCAGTGACTGAAGTTGTAACTTATTTTGCATTTGCTTTTGCATTCCTTCATGGATAAATTCTAATCTCCCTCCTTGCAGATCGTTGCAAAGGGGGACCAGGGCAAAAGTGGTGTACTCAGAAAGGAAGAAAACCCATCAAAAATGTTAAAATTTTACCATGATTACACATGCCAGTCCTTCCGTCTGGGCAAATGCAAGAGTGTAGGTCCTTGCCACCAGTTAGGACAGGCTATGGTGCAATTCATGCTTGATTTATGCTACGGAGCTCCCCGTGGAATGAGGCGGAGCAAGGTTAGACTTTCCCATTCCCGTCCTGGTATCTCACTCCTTACAGGTTCTTGTGAACGCTTCTGCCACAAACCAGTTTTACAAGAGTCACCATCACAGGCTCTGCTTTCTGTCTTTTGTCCTCTTTCTCTCCTTTATTCCCCTCGAGGGCCAGGAGGGACAGGTTGACCCCGGTTTACTGGTGAGTCAGGACTGAATGGGGTGTGATTGGATTCGCTTTACCGAGTGATTTATCTAAATTAGTTCAGGCTAAGGTGTGTAACTTTCCCAACTGCTTCTGTTACCTGGCTTAAACCTGTGCATCCCAAAGCCCCGGGGACACCCCACGGACGGCGATGGACAAAATCGAGGTTGTGTGGTTAAGAAAAAGATGTGCTTCGAATTCTGGTCCCTCAATTTATTAGTGACCCGAGTTTCAGTTTTCTCATTTAGAGAATGGTGAAACTAATTCCTGCTGCAGAGGGTTGGTATGAAGGTTAAGGGAGATAATGGGCGAGAAGCAGCCAGAAAGTGTGCTACGTGGTAGGCATTTGCTGTTGGTATTTTTTCCTTGTTCTTTAGGCCAAAGGAAAAAAAAAAAACACAAAGGAAAAAGCGTTGTCTCTTTGGCATCTCCTCATCTGTCTCCTGTTCCCCAGTTTTCTCTCTCTCCTTTCGCTACCATCTCATGAGTGTTCAGGTTTACGGAAAGTCGTAGAAGCGAGCTCATGATCGTGGCGTGGGTCATGGGTGTTCTTGCTCTGCTGGATCCGGGCACGCCTCTCGCCTGTGTGTATCTCTTACTAGATGATAAACTCCCTGAAGCCAAAGGCCTGTGAATCTTATTCACACTGTATGCTGCACAGGGCCCAGCCAACACCGAGCACCTTCCATAAGCAAGCAGTGATGCTTACAGAAGTCAAATTGCAGGGCTTAAGTCATTCACCTCCATTCCTCTCCTCATGTAAGCATTTTATCATTTCACATCGTCATGGGAAGAGGGGTGAGTACAGTATGATATTTTGAGAGAGAGAAAGACCACGTGCTTATAACTTTTATTATAGTATGTTATTATAGTTATTCTACTGTATTGTGAGTTATTGTTGTTAATCTCTGTGCCTGATTTGTCAATCAAACTTTATCCTAGGGAGGTGGGCATAGGAAATAGCATAGGATATACAGGGTTTGGTATGATCTGTAATTTCAGGCATCTGCTGGGGTCTTGGATGGAATGCGTGCCCCCACCCCATGCTTTGTCAGAGGAGGATTATCTGCCTCTGGACCTAAGGGGGGCACTATACTGTAATGTTGGGACACGTAGGTCCTGCCTCCCTGCCACAAGTTAGAATAAGCTATGGTATAGTTTATACTTGATTTATGCCGTAGGGCTCCCCATAGGATTACGCAGAGTGAGGTTAGACTATTCCATTCCCGTCCTGCTACTCCTTATACGTTCTTGTGAGCACGTCCATAACAAACCAGTTCTACAAGAATCCCCATTATAGCTTCTGCTTCTGGGGAACCCAACCCAAGATATAATAAGCTTTCAGCTCAGGAACCTGGAAAAAGTATTCCCTCAAAACTAAACCAAAAGAAAAATATAAGCAAATAATAAAAAGAGAGTGGAAATTAATGAAAAGGAGGGGAAAGTGAGCTTGATAAATTGAACCAAGAACTTGAACTTTGGAGGACTTCCACAGTAGACCTCTTAACTGACCTAGCCTTCTCTGACCCACCAGATTAACCCCAGCTCTCTCCATTAGTTTTACGAATCATTTCCTTTATATGAAAAATGAGTAATTTGGAACTCCACATAGTTGGTGTATGCTCCAAAAACAAGGGTCTTGTCCCCACACCCACCATTGTAAAGGTATTCCTGTGTGCGTGTGTGTATTGTTAGAATAAAATTTTAAAAAATTACATTGTGCAATAAATGAAAGTGTAACTATATCATAGTGTGAAAATGCTTTATCTGGTCATTCAGTGAATATTTCTTATTCACTGTGTGTCTGAATTTCATGGCTATGAGTAGAAATGATGACATTGTCGAAGATTTGACTGGGAAAGCAAATGCTTCCTAGCACTCCTCTTTAAACTTCTGGGTCAGTGTAAGCTAGCCTGGAAAAAAAGTTGAAGTGTAAAGAGTATGCTTTGAGACAGCACCTAAGCTCTAAATAACCTGCTATTTTAAAATTTTGGGTTACTCAAAACTAACTTATTGATTGAATTTCCAACCAGTAAATGTTATATAAATTTGAATGTATAAGATGCAGTCATGGGGCGCCTGGGTGGCTCAGTCGTTAAGCATCTGCCTTCAGCTCAGGTCATGATCCCAGGGTCCTGGGATCAAGCCCCATAACAGGCTCCCTGCTCAGCAGAAAGCCTGCTTCTCCCTCTCCCACTCCCCCTGCTGGTGTTCCCTCTCTTCGCTGTGTCTCTCTCTGTCAAATAAATAAATAAAATCTTAAAAAAAAAAAGATGCAGTATTAACAATATTAAGCTTGTATCTGTTTTGTATGTATGTTGGGGGTCCTGGGAAGATTTAGTTTGAGGGAATGGCACAACTGCTGAGAAGTCTACTCTAGAGAAGGGGGTCAGCAAACTTTTTCTGCAAAGGGCCAGATATTAAATACTTTTGGTTTTGTAGGCTGTGTGGTCTCTTTTGGAATTACTCAGCTAGCCTGTTGGAGCGTGGAAACAGCCACAAAAGATGTGTAAAGGATTGGGCATGGCTATGTTCCAATAAAACTTTATTTATAAAAGCAGGCAGTGGGCAGGGTTTGGCACCTGGGCTGTAGGTTGCCAAACCCTGGTCTGGAGAAAGGATAGGCTTTGTAATCCATAGAACTGGGGCGGGGGGGGGGGGGGGGGGGGATCACTTATTCTCTCTCAGCTTCAGTGTTCTCATCTGAAAAGAGGGCTAGTCAAACCTACCTCACAGAGGGTTGAGAAGGTTAAATAAGATAGTGTATAAAAACACCTAGCATCACTGTAATTTTCTTTCTTGATATTCTTTCCCAGATAGCCAAAGCTGCAATTCATTCCTCCCTTTTTTATGGCCCTGGTCAGAGCAGGTGAATTTCTTTGATTAAGCTACTTGAACTAGTACTTGTTATGATTTTATACTCACGAAAACGAGAATGAACACTTAACACTCCCAGGGGAGTTTGTGTTAGAAACAAGAACTTACCAGTTTAACTGGCCCTCCAGGGAGAAGATTCTGGAGCCCCAGCCCTCTCTCCATTCTCCCTTAATATCCTTCTTTTGGCATGAGTTATTTCTTCCCCTTTAATCACTACCTGCTCACCCTATTCCAATTAGTTTTCCCGAACGTGGACTCAGATTTCCTTTGTGCCTGGTAGGGTCCAACAGTACTCACCCACTCTTGTCTACAGAGCAGGAAGTTTTGCAACACAAGGACTAGGTGGGCATAATTTTGGTGCTCAACTTGAATTGATACTGTCCTGGGATTGAATTCTGACTCCTGCCCTAGTAAATGATGTGATCCTGGGCAATATAGATAACTTCTCCGAGGCTTAATTTCTTCATATAGTAGAAGTGATAATAATACCTACCTAACAGGGTTGTTGAAGTGAACTATATAAAATGTGTAAACAAAGCTTAGACTAGGGGCTGGCATACGGAGACCCTGTGTTTCTATCACTACCTATCCCCCAAAGCTAGAATTGTGCCTGAGACATAAATACGGTTGAATAAATAAATGATAATCATTATCATTGTTATTACTTTTATCATGACACATATGTAACTGGGGTATTAATTTCTATTATCAGCACCATTTATTGTTGTTTTCAATCTCTTTTTTATATTATTACCATCACTAGAAACAAGTTGCACACAATTAAAAAATGCATTGCCATTTTGGAATTCAATTACAAATGTCAGGATTTTCAGACTGTTTGAAGCTGTGGGACTTGGGAGTCACTGAGCCCTGGGTTTAAATGCCTCTCCCTTTTGCTAGCTGACAGTGTGTGGACTCTTAGAGTCTGAGTGAAATGAGGTTGGTACAAATGAATCTCCAGGGCAGATGGGAGGATTAAGTCCATAGTAGTGGCTTAATAAATGTTAAATAAATAAATAAGTAAATAAGTAAACATCAGCCTTGTAAAAATAAGCATTCATTCCCCTTCTCATGGTCTTTGAGAAAAATATAGAAAGTTGGCTAGGTCTATGATTGGTGCTCCCAGAAACTCTCCCTCATCTTCCAATCTGTGTCTGCTTCGGGTCATTGGATCATCAGAATGTCACTCCCATCGTTCATACACACCAGGTGTGAAGGGCTGTTGACAGCTTGAAGTGTGGTCACTCTTGGATGGCAAAATAGGGTAAATGGGGTGGTGGTGGTGATTGTAACATGTTTAGGCCATTATTATAGACTTAGGTGGCTACAGACACCAGGCAGGAACCTTAAACTAGGTATGGGTGCTCACTTCCAATTTCTTGAAACATGTCACCCTCCAAGAACATCTTTTATTTTTCTGCTTCTGATACAGAAATGGACACAGACAACTATTTCTCTACTATAGCAGTTCTCAGATGTGATCCATGGACCGCTGAGGGTGCCTGAGATTTTTTTCAGGAGGTCCATGAGGTCAAAACGATTTTCATAAAATACAAGACATTACTTGCCTTTTTCACTGTATTGATAGTTGTTCTGATGGTGCAAAAGTAATGGTGACTCCACGTGAATCAAGGCAGTGGCACCAAACCATTCTACTAGTTATTGTGCTCTTCAATGCCATATAAGCACCTTTAAAAAAACTAGTTTCACTTAAAAATACCCATGATGAAACATTAATTTTATTAAAACCATCAATTATTTTATTAAATTAAAATTATTAATTATTTTATTAATGACTAATATGAATTATCAATCAATTTTATTTTAATTAAATTTCAACTCTTGTTGAGTAATGTAAAATTATTAATTTTATTAGACCTTCATTCTTGCTAATTACACATCTTTTTAATATTCCGTGTGACAAGATTGGAGGTACATGTCAGGCCCTTCTGCACAATGAAGTATGGTGATGGTCTTAAGGAAACGCACTTGAGCAATTGTTTTTTGAGTTGCAAGCTGAACTAGCCACTTTCTTTTTTTTCATGGAACCTCATTTTTTTCAAACCACAGTTATTCGAACTTGGGTATCTGGCAGACATTTTCTCAAAAACAAATCACGTTAGCCTGTCACTTCAGGGAAAATAACTGTCAGAATTTGTTGTCAGTGATAAAGCCGGAGCTTTCAGGCTATATTAGAATTTAGGAAAACTCGTATCTACCATTGTGAATTTGATAGCATCCTAATGTTTTAAAGATTTTTTTCTGATGAGCTCACATTGAAAACAACAGTGATTTTCTTTCTTTTTTTAATGTTATACAATGAAACGTGTCAGCATTTGGAAGATCTGCATAACTCAGTGAACAATATTTTCTAAATGACCAGTGCATGATGTTATAAAATCTTGTGTGGATAGAAGATACATTCAAAGTGTAAGATAGACCAGTGGATTTTAATGTAATAGAATAGGAGTTCCTTGATACGGTTTCAGTTTCCACATTGCAACTAACCTTAAAGAAGTTTTAAGGTTAGTTTTAGTGCAGTATCAAAGAAGAATATCTGCAATTGCACAAAAAGGCTGTGAAAACACTTCTCTGTTTTCCAACCACTTATACAACTATGTGAAGCTGAATTTTCTTCATTTGCTTTAACTAAAACAAAATATCACAATAGATTAAATGCATAACAGATAGGAGAATCCAGCTGATTCTGTTAAGCCAGACGTTAAAGAGATTTTCAAATATTTAAAACAATGCCATTTTTTTCATAATCTTTTTTGTTTTGGAAAAAAATAGTAGTTTTTCATAAAAATATAGTATTGATGTAAATGTGAAATGTCTTTATATTTTAACATTTTCTTATTTTAATTTTTAACATAATGAATATTTGTAGCTATAATAGATAGAAACAGAAGCTTTTCATGATTTTTAAGAGTGTGAAAGGGTTCTAAGACCAAATACTCAAAACCACTGCTTCACTAAATGAAGTACAAGAGCTGAAGAACGACGGTAAGTGGTACGTAGAGCTTGGCTTCGCTGAGGGAGTGGTATAATCTGGGTGCCCACAGACGGCCTTCTCTGTCTAAGCAGGGCCACTGTCCCTCAGTGCCTGCTGACTGTTGCTGTGGGGAAAGGCAGGCCCAGAGTCGCCAGCTGTTCTGGTTTTTAAAGAAAATCTAGAATTCCAGACTTTGTGTGAGATCTCTCCATTTTAATATTGGCAGTGCATTCAAGAGATTTTTATTATTTTATTTTGTTTTGTTTTGAGAGAGAGAGAGAGCGAGCGAGAGAGCTTGTGCAAGCGGGGAGGGAGGCAGAGAGGGAGAGAGAATCTCAAGCATTTCTGCTGAGTGGGGAGCCCAACATGGGCCTCAATCTCATGACCCCCATTCAAGAGATTTTTAACACCCTATGTGGGCTGAAGGAAATCCATCCAGGGACATGATGTTTTCTGTGGGACATTCAGTGCAGCCTCTGGCCAAGGCATGTAGGTTTGTAAAGCTCTGTATTGGAGGGAAGCAATATATGACTGTGATGAAAGTATAGTAAAGATTTAATAATGGTAAGACTTTAAAGAATTATTATTTTTTATCTTCCTGCAGTCTGGTTCCCAACATTGCAGTTGTCATGTCACTTCCCAAATCAAACCTCTTTAATCATTTCCATCTTGGAATAAAGGTCAACATTCTTCCAGTGATCTGCTGGACTCAACCTACTCTGGCCTTACACCTGCCTCTCCACCTTTATCTCCTACCATTTTCCCTCTTGCAACCCTATCCTCATCTCTTTGCAGTTCAAGTACTTTAGGAATGGCCCCCAACTAAAGGCCTTTGGCCTTGCCATTCTTTCTACCTAGAGAACTCTTCTTCAACATTTTACCATAGTTTACCATAGAATTATTGAGGGCTTCAGAATTCTGTGTAGATGATAAAAAGATTCTTTTAAAAATCACAAAATCACAGATTGCGAAACTTACCAGACAGTGGTGTTGTACATGGCAAACATCGTGCTCAATCCATTGGGAGGCGTGGATGAAGAAGTGAGGACTTTTCCTTTCTTTCTCTCAATTTCTTTTCTGCAAATGAATGCTGTTTGTCTCTACCCCTCACTGTAAAGAAAACCAGCTCCAGATAACATAATGGTTCTTTGTTTTTTTACAGTGTAGTTGCATTTTACTGTTCTCAATAGTTTCCCTCATTATAAATTGGCAAAAAGGGAAAAAAAAAAAAAAGAAACGATGTGATGTTGGATTCCTTAAAGTTCAGCAGCTTGTAGCTCCATTTGTAACAAAAATGAAAAACAAAACAAAACAAAACCCTCAAAAGCAGAATTGGGAAATTTGTCAGGATTGTCTGAATAAAAATGCTTTTAATTTAATGTAACAGACTATTTTCAAGAGCAAACCAATTCACATAAAATGTGCTTTTATGCCTTTAAATCAAATGATTTTGGATTTGTAAAGAGTATGACATTACAAGTATTGTGTACATGTAAATTTTCTTCAATATTTTTGATTTTCTGTTTACTTAAAACAAATGAAAAAGCCCTTTCACAACCCAACCATCAATTTTTAGCCTTGACATATCCACCTTTTTCATTTGTGTGGCAGGACAACAAAATCCATTTCTTGAGTTTGGAGGGGTGTAATAGAAAGAAGTGGGGTGGATTCAGCTATTCGTGGATTTGAATTTTCCCTTGATCACTCATACTAGTTATGTGATAAGATTTTGAGCACATTTGGAAGCTCTGTGAAACTCATTTTGTCCTTTGCCACATGGCAATTGTAAGGCTGGCTGAGAACTGAGGGAGGTGCTGTAATCCGCACACAGCCTGGCAGATGGGATCAACAACCACAAGGTTAGGAGTGCCTGGGTGGCTCAGTTGTTAAGCGTCTGCCTTCGGCTCAGGGCGTGATCCCAGGGTCCTGGGATCGAGCCCCGCATCAGGCTCCCTGCTCTGCTGGGAGCCTGCTTCTTCCTTTCCCACTCCTCCTGCCTGTGTTCCCTCTCTCGCTGGCTGTCTCTCTTTCTGTCAAATAAATAAATAAAGCCTTAAAAAACAAAAACAAAAACAAAACAACCACAGGGATAGAATAAGAGCTGACCTTTCTTGAGTTTATCACCATGTACTAGGTATTGATCTGAACACTTTATATGCATCAACTGATTTAATACAAGGGCTTCCTGCGAGGGGTGTTACCATTATTCCTGGAGATTGAGAAACTTACCCACGGTTACACAGCCTGGGAAATGGAGGATCTTGGATTTGGACCCTGGCAGTAGCAGCTTCATAAACCCTTTCTCCCTTTTTTTTGGCCCCTCTGTTTTAGACAGTCCCCCTGTGAGGCTGCTGGGTCTGTGATGCCCATGAATCACAAAAAAAGAACGGCGAGTGGCAGGTGGAGTGTGTCCATGATGGGCCTGCCAGGAGCACTGCAGGCTGGCTGATGTAGAGAGCGGCATCCACGTATATGAGACTCAAATGCCATTATGATTATTGCTCTGACTTTAATACATCTTTTGGAAGTCAGTTTTCAGGGACTCACTCTAAGAAAAGGGTGCAAAATCTGCTCAGAGCTGAAGTTATTTAGAATGAAGGAAGAAATCATCTAGCTTTTAAAAGCTGATAAATATCACAAGCAGTACAAAATCCAGAAAAAAAAGAATATATGTTTTCATAGGACAATGATTTTATCATACCGTTTTTCATAATGAGGAAATGAAGATAATTCGGTTTGTTGGCATTTAAGAAAAATTATACATAGTTTAGAAAAGTTCCTTTGGACTTCAGAGTCTGTTCTGGGTAGTGCCATTTACCTTCAGGTTGGCCGTCAGATTTGAGAAAACCACTAGCAAGTTGCATTTGTAATTGAGCTGTTACAGATGATGTACTGAGTTTGTGGTACAGCTTTGGGTTTTCCTCAATAGCTCCAGGAATTTTGATAAATTTATTTCACATGTTTCCCATCAAAAAGAAAAAATAGTGCATTTATAATTGCCTATGCTGCATTATTGAGTATATTTCCTCAATAAGAAGGAACTTCTGTTCTTATTAGGTATTAATGAGAACCAAATCTTCTACTTATAATTTTAAATCTCTGATGATTGGAAGAATTTTCCACAGACCGGCTTCTGGTTCCACACATTTCAAATTAGGTTTCTCCTCCACTACCCACACACTTGTATGCTGGGTGCCACAGGACCTGTGCGTGTCTCGATATGACCTCTGGCGCTGGTCCTGGTGCCAGGTGAGTCAGTACCTTGGGCAGTAGGGGTGTTCCAAAAAGCTGTTCCCACCGTGGGACAGCTAACAATAGCTTCACTGTGCCACAGAAGTGACTGTGAGCCACCGAAACATGAAATACATCCACTGAGCTCATACTAAATGCATCCCGACTCAACTTTCCCTCAGCCGGGGCTCCAGAACTCCTGTGGCCGTTCCAAAACACCTGGCACAAGGGGAAAGCTAATGGAGAATAAGTTAGAACTGAAAGGTATAGTGGTCTTCACACATTGCAGTTAAAATATCTTACTTTTGCAAATTTTACAAATTTGGTTGACCATACACACCGTTGCTAGGAATCCTCAGCTGAGCTTTGTGGTAAGCTCACCAGGTAACTGGAGAAAGATCACATCACTGGCTGGTAGAGAACAGCTTGAAATGCTTTTGATTAATGCTAACTAATCACCTAACTCAACAGGTAAAAAAAAGGCAAAAATTTTCACACAATTTAGTATTTGATCCTGATGTTATGGCCTCATGATTAGAGGCATTGGATATCACCAGAAACCAGGCCTTTTGAAGACCATTTAAAAAATCCATAGAGGGGCGCCTGGGTGGTTCAGTTGGTTAAGTGTCTGACTCTTGGTTTTGGCTCAGGTCATGATCTCAGGGTCATGAGTTCAAGCCCTGCATTGGGTTCTGCACTCGGTGTGGTCTCCTTGAGATTTTCTCTCCCTCTCCCTCTGCCCCTCCTGCTTGTGCTCTCTCTCTTTCTCTCTCCAAATTGAATAAATCTTTTAAAAAAGTCAATAGAAGTTACATTATAGGAATTGTGATGAATGAAAACAGCAACAACAACAACAAAAACCCCCAAATGCCTCTCTTGTTATGAGACTGGTATTTGTGTATTGGAATGAAATTTCCACTGAGAAACTGAGCAGTCTAATTTCTCCCACAACTTGAATGAAAACGAAGATGGTATGCTCTGGAAAATGTGTCACACAGAGACACTGAGGTGTCAATTGTGAAGGTTTAATCCAATTGTTTCAAGAAATGTGAGAATGGAAAAAGCCCTGTGTTCCTGTGTTATGTTGTATGTCTTTTTTTGTTTTTCTTTTTTTAAAAGATTTTATTTATTTATTGGACAGAGAGAGACACAGCAAGAGAGGGAACACCAGCAGGGGGAGTGGGAGAGGGAGAGGAAGAAGCAGGCTTCCTGCTGAGCAGGGAACCCAATGCGGGGCTCGATCCCAGGACCCTGGGATCATGACCTGAGCTGAAGGCAGATGCTTAATGATTGATCCACCCAGGCACCCCTATGTTGTATAAGTCTTGAAGGATATGCATAACTAAATTTATCAATGAACTATAACTAGATCTGACGATTTCAACTGTGTCCCTGTATCACAAGCAGCCATGAATTCTCAGTGGGATATTTATCACAGCCGTGTGTGCAGGCTGCCTGGGGTTCAGCTGAGCTAGCCTGAGCTCTCTGGGCTGAGCTCTGGCCTGCAGGCTGTGTTTGAGCTGGTGCCCAGAGCTTCATTCTTCTGCAGCCAGCAGGCTCCCCAGGGAATGTGCTTCCGTGGCAGTGGCAGTGGCACAAGAAGATAAGCCCAACCACGCAGGCACATCTCCAGTCTCTGCTTGCAGCGCATCTGCTCACATGCCATCAGCCAATGTGAGTCATGGGGCTCAGCCCAAAGCCAAAGAGCAAAAGTGCATGCTCCATTCACCTTGGGGTGACAACAAATGTCATGGCCACGCCCTGCATCAATGGGCAGGGACGTATTCCCTTCTCACGGAAGTAGAGGGGAGGAAGGGAATAGGGACTGTGTTCATTTCCTGTGGCTGCTTGTAACAAATGATGACAAACTTGATGGCTGAAAACAACAGAAATTTATACTCTCACAGTTCTGGAGGCCGGAAGTTCAAGATCAGTATAGCGGATAGGTGCTGGTGGTAAGGCTGTGCTCTCTGCAGATGCTCTAGAGAATCCATCCCTTTCCTCTTCCAGCTTCTGGTGGCTGCTGGCATTCCTTGGTTTGTGGCCACGTTACTCCAGTTTTCAAGGCCAGTGTCTTCAGATCTCTCTGCTCTGTCATCCTGTTGCCTTCTGCTCTGCATGGGTGTCAGATCTCCCTCTGCCTCTCTCTCATTAGAACACTTGAGAGGGCATTTAAGGCAATAATAATCAGATAATCCAGATAAACACCCCCAGGTCAAGATCCCTAACTTCTTCACATCTGCAAAATCTTCACCAGATAAAGTTATAGTTGCAGTTTTTAGGTGTTAGGACCTGAAATCTTGGGTGACCACAGTTCTGCCTGCTACAACCACAGTTCCTGCAAAGGTGTATATTCAGATTGACTAAGAACTGAAAAATAGATCTTTTCTTGGAAAATAGTGGGTTGCTGTATACTTGGAGTGATTTTATATTTAGTAATTCCATTGGTTAGGTGGGGCTAAAAGATTGGGAGATGGGGCTGACACTTTCATTTAGCTCTAAAATCCACAACCTTTAGCAGTTCACCTGCAGGTTTAGTGAGATCAGGCTGCTAGAACAAAATACCACAGACAGGGTGGCTTAAACAACAGAAGTTAATTTCTCATGGCTTTGGAGGCTGGGAGGTCCAAGATGCTGGCTGATTCAGTTCCTGGTAGGAGCCCTTTTCCTGGTTTGCAGTTGGTCACCTTCTTGCTGGGTCTTCATATGGAACAAAGAGGGAGAAGTCTGGCCTCTTTGTGTTCTTTTAAGGGCACTAATCTCAACATGGGGCTCTTCCCTCATGACCTCATCTAAACCTAAGTACCTCCCAAAGGCCCCACCTCCAAACACTACTGCATTGGGGGTTAGGGGGCTTCAACATATGAATTTTTGGGGGAAAACATGTAGTCCATAACACCTGAACCGCAGCCTTTGAGTTGCCCTTGAACTTTGACATTCCCTTTCTGATAAGATAGAAAAAAAGGAACAATGAGAGATTGATTTCAGGATGATCACTTGGGGCTACTAGGTGGAGACAAAGAAGCAGGGTATCTCATTGGTGGTCAGGTCAGAATTCTGCTAGGGCATCTCTGCCTGGGGGTAGGAGGCTGAGTAATACGTACTAGGAATGATAAGCAGATTGTGGCTTTCTAAGGAGACCCTGGAGCTGCAGAATCCAGACACCACATCTCTTTGATGATGTCAGAATGAAGAAGGCATAGAATTGTCCCCAAAGTTGAGAGGCTCTTGTGGATGATTTCATAAAGCTTTGGGAAGCCTGCTATGGAGAAAAGGAAACTGTGAAGCTTAGAGTTTTCAAGCATGTGGCACCTGAAGGAGGTGTTGGCTAAGAGGGTGAACCTGTGTTTTTATTAAATATAAAGTAATTTTAGGGGTAGAATGAATAGGGTAAGTATAGTCCAGTTGCTTAATTTTATAGATGAAATAACTGGAGTCCCAGTTGATTAAGCTTTGCCAGGGTTATATAATTAGCACCAGAGCAGGGATTACAACCCAGCTCTTCTGACGCCAGGCTCAGTGGTCTCCCCACTGCAATGACTCAATAGATGTACTTTGGTTGGGTTTCTGGGCTTTTAAGGATTTCCCTTTCTCTGGGGCCATGGGATACATGGGGATTGTCCCCATGGGCCATGATCATATAGCGTGGTCCTTCCTCCCTGGTGGTGGAGGGTGGTGGAGGGTGGTGGGGGGTGGCAGGGAGACTTCTTCCCATGAATGTGAAATATGAAACAGTGACACAGGGAGAATGGCAGCCAGGCAGTTGATGGAGCTGAGTTATCTTGTGGTCATACTCTAGAAAAAAGACAGCATGCAAAAGTAGCATGGTCTTGACTTTAGCACTCATTAGTTCTGGGACTTTGGGCAAGTTACTTAACTTCCTTTTCCCTAGCTTCTTCACCTTTAAAATGGAGAGATAGGACCTACCTCATGATACTGTTTTGAGGGCTAAATGAGAATACACGTTTAAAATATGTAGAACAGTGCCAAATGCAAGTAAATATTCAATATATATCAGTTATTTATCTCCTGCTGAGGGTCAGGGATGCTCTGGCTCCTTTGTTTTCTGAATTTATCCAATGTTCCTTTTAATTCTGGGTAGTAACCTGGGATCCTTTCAATAAATGTCTTTTCTGCCCTCCTTTTTTTTTCTTTAACACTTTTTTTTTTAAAGATTTTATTATTTATTCGACAGAGATAGAGACAGCCAGCGAGAGAGGGAACACAAGCAGGGGGAGAGGGAGAGGAAGAAGCAGACTCATAGCAGAGGAGCCTGACGTGGGGCTCGATCCCATAACGCCGGGATCACGCCCTGAGCCAAAGGCAGACGCTTAACCGCTGTGCCACCCAGGCGCCCCTCTGCCCTCCTTTTCTTAAGCAAGCCAAGGTCAGCTTCTGTTTCTTGAAACAAAAATAACTTAAAAAATATTGATGTTCATGCCTATCAGCTCCTACCTTATTAGGGAAATGACACGTAATGTGATGGCTCTTAGCTAGGGGTGTGTGTGTGTGTATGTGTGTGTGTGTGTATCTGTGTGTACCCTGGTAGCACAAAATGAGAGCACACAGTCTGTTTGACAAAAAAATTAAAAATCAATATTTGAGGGAAGCAGTACTAAAAAGTAATGTGTACTGATGGTACTTTACATCTGTGAATGGAAGTTGAGCCCGTTAGATCTATATAAAGAAGGGATAGACAAATTGATCCAGATCGTGACGTGTAGTGAAATGGATCATCATTAATATATTCAAGAGCCGGTTATCGATGCTTAAATTACCAAAATATTGACTAAGTAACTTTATCTGCCAATACTAGTAGAGAAAATTGCTGCATCCCACCATATTTATTGGCTTACATGTCACTTAATATATATAATATGCAACTATAAATAAAGTTCAGCTATTACATTTAGGAGAGAAAGATCGTTTTGATAGCCTATATTCCATAACATTAGAGGGAGTGATTCCTAATATTATGCACCAAGTACGCTTTTGTTTAACAACTTGCTGTCTTTGTGCTTTACATAAATTAGATATATAGCAGCAGGTTCAATTAACTCTACAGAATAAAAATAGCAATTTCTAAAAGCAACTTCAGGACATTTCTGTGTAATTCTATGAGATGCCTTTGTGCCATTCAATGAATGTAATAAAGATGCTGGTAAAAATAGCATTTGCATTGAATTTGGAGTGGAAAATAGAATCAGTGGGGATATTAATAAATATTAAATCTCCAAATAAGTCTCCAAGTCTATGAAGAGTTTTAAGGCTGCATTTGAAGCTCATAACTCCAGGCAATTCCCTGTCTGACTTCGCTTTGGCAAATGTTTATTTTGAGAAATGCTCAGTCACCTGTTTTACAGGCTGATTCTTCTTACACCTGAAACTTTCCATAAGAAAGTTGTTGACCTAAAAATCAACTCCATTTTTAGGAAGGGTTGAACCCACAGGCTTCAGAGTTGAGGATATACACACAAAGAATACTGACTATTTGAACTGGAAGGAGTCTGAGAGGATATTGTTTCTAGTCTTTCATTTATAGATTGTAAATAGAGGCCCAGAATGGCGAGGTACTGGTGCAAGATAACGCAGGAATTTGGCAGAGCCAGGATCATGCCCAGTCCTAGTCCAAGTCTTTCTACCACATCCAAATTAACTCCCGTTTTACACCTGAAGAGGCCAAACCTTGAGGACATTACATGACTCACTAGGAAGATTACATGACTGACTTACTAAGATGATTAATGGCTGATGGTGCCCAGCAGGCCTCTTGATGCTTATCTAGTGGTTTTGATCTAAGTCTCTAAGGATATGGTCCCATGGGCCCTAAAAATGTCCTTTGATCTAAAGATTACTTCTCCCATGTCCACCCAGGTATTCAAATTTTTATCATAGTGAGAAAGAAACTCGTTTCATTCATAGTTAGACATTAGGCGGAAAATGAAAATATTCTTGAGAAAAGTATTGGCTCAGATTTGTGCCAGAGTACCCTGGATTTGTCCAGACTTCACCAGCCCGTGGGTACAAACAAGATTCCAATAACATTAGGATCCATGACTTTCTGGCTTTTGACCCCCACTGGGCCTCCAGTGGACAAAGTTCTAGTTGGAACACGTGGCACGAAAGTGAAGTGGCCCTATGCGGGGATATACATGGACTCGTGGCCTTGCTGCTTGTGTCAGAGGCTTGGAAAGAGAAAGACTGGAATATCAGGGACGATGAGGTCTAGATGGATCTAGGGCAAGGGGTATGAATTTTGTATTGTATACATGATCACAGGAGAATGTCTATCAAAAGTAGGAGAATGACTCAGGCAGTGACATCAGCCCATCTCTGTCACAGACCATCTCGGTGTTGGCATGACAGATGAGAGAAGAGTAGCTGTGGTGTGAGAATCAGGCTGATGCAGCCCAACAGCATGGGCTCCCACTCACCAGTGCTGATCTAACTACTTCCACTGCCCAATGTGCAACTGGCTAGCAGCAGAGAGCAAAGCTGAGCCCTTAAGATGGCAACATCTGTTGAGGAGACCAACTAGCCACTTGGTGGCAAGTTGAGTACATTGGAAAACTACCTTGAAAGAGGCAACCATTTATCTTGACTGGAATTGATACATATTTCGGTTATGAGTTGGCCTTTCCTGCTTTTAGGTGCTTAGCAAGTACTACTACCTGATAACTTACAGAATGTTTAATCTACTGACATGGACCTATATAGCATTGCCTTGGACCAAGGGAGTCATTTTACAGCAAAATGAGATATAGCAGTGGGCACATGGCCATGGGATACATTGGTCTTATCATTTACTGCACTACCCAGAAGCCACAGGAATTGATAGACTGATGAAATGGTTTATTAAAGAGGACTTTTAGATGCCAGCTTGAAGATGATATACTACAGGGATGGGGTAGCACCCTCCATTAAAGATATGTACCTCAAATCAATTACCGCTCCATGGTCTTCTTTAATAGGTAGAATACATGGGTTTGGAAACCAGGGCGGTGAAAGTCGAGTGACTCACTTGGGGAATTACCACTTTTCTTTCCCACTACTTGGGGTTCTGTGAATCTACAGATCTTGGTTCCCAGAGGAAAAATACCTTCCACAATGTGGCACAGTAAGTGTCCCATCGAACTGCCTGCCACCTGGTCACTTTGGGTTTCTTACGCCAAGAGACCAGCAGTCAAGGAAGGGAGTTGCATATTGTTAAGAGTAATTGACCCTCATATTAAGAAGACATCAGGCTACTGATATACAAAGACAACAGGGAAGAAAATGTTTGACTCCTAGGTGATCTACTGGGTCACTGGGACACTGGGACACCTAGAAGAAAATGTTTGAATCCTAGGTGATCCACTGGGTCACTGGGACACCTGACCCAGTTTTAATGGCAAATAGGGAAGTGCAACAGCCATTGCCTGAGACTGACATGTGGAACCAGGAGCTCAGAGCCCTCAGAAATGAAAGTCTGGGTCATCCCACCAGGTAAGCAATTTAGACCAGCCGAGGTTCCAGCCAAGAGTGAAGGCAATCTAGAATAAATGTAGTGGAAGAGGAGAATGACAGTTATCAGATCCAGCCTTGAGATCAATTGTAGCAGCAAGACTTAGTCTTTGTACAAGTCTTTGTTTCTTCTGGAAACAGGGTCAACCAGCAGAGTAGAAAACCTGTTCCTTTGGCGGAGTGCACTTACTATGAAAAACACGTGCATAAGGGGTAGGCTATAGTGAGTACTGTTGTGCTCCATCCAGATCTCTCTTCAGAACTGAAGCAACCATCCCTAGCTCCTGGGAATATTGGCTTTTAATGGCTCACAACTTGATCCTTCAATAGGAATTGCTTTCAGCCACAGAGAGCTGACTCACAGGAGCTATGCATTCCCTCCAGAGGACAATGTAGGGTCCATAACTGGGTGCTAAAAGGACTAAAAGAAAGGCCTGGCCTCTTTCAATTTGGGGCAAATTTTATAGGCCATCCCAGCTTTAGAGCTTCCCACCAGATTGCCTGAAGTCTCTGTTGCAACTGCATTGTGGGTCAATTTTTCCCTCTGACCAGTTCTGCTTTCTTTACCTTCCTATATCCTGAGAGCACTTCCTAGGAAATCTTCAGCGGGCAACTTTTCATCTTAAAGTCTGTTCCCAAGGTTCCCAATTTAAGACACCATAGAAGTGGAAACATGAACTCAAACCAATTCTTTTATACTTGTACATGTAGCAAAGGCCTAGAACCTTGATTGGATGGAATGTATCTGTCCTCCTGGGAAAAGAGTATAAAAATATTTTAACCATTTTGCCCTGAGCTATTTGCATCTGGAACACAGGCCTCTGTTGGGGGTTTAAATTCTCCAGCAATCATTATTATATGCCTAAGGGAAAATATGTTGGTTTGAGAACAGGGGAGGTAGAGCTGGGGGATGTAGAGAGAATTTGGACTTCTTAGAAAGGGAAGTACAGTTTGTAACACAGGGACCATGGTGTAAAGGATTCAGAGTAAAGGAGAGGGAGAAAGAGGAAGAGGGATTCCCCATCAACGATATCCTGGACTGACTTTATTTCAGGTTTTATTTTTAATAAGAGTTTTTTACCCTATATATTCAGGTAGCTGAACAGTTGTTGAAGAAATACATCTGGGGGCAAGGACCCCTTCTTGAATCTCATCAATCACACATGCCTTTCCTTCTGAACTGTAAGGTACGGCTGCTCCACTTTCTGCCAGCTCTGGTGGGAGGGTAACCTTTCTCACCTCATTCACCAGACTCTCCTGACTGCGGTCAAGCTGGATAAACAAAGGCTGCTGGGGGTGGGAAGCATGGGGGAGTATTCGGGGCAACTTTATTAAGCTCACTTGTAAGCTCTTGGTAGAGGAAGGCTTGTGGGTGCAGAGGGGCCTTGGTGTTGGCTCTACTTCCTGGTGGGCTGCGGGTGGCCAGATGCCATGGCCTGGGGCTGGAACTGCAGCTGGGCACTCTCATGTGCTTCATTGCCGCCCTTCTGGGTGGTACTCTGCCCCAGAGGCCATGGGGCCTGGTCCAGCTTGTGCAAGAATGGGTTCCCTGCACAAGTCTGTAGACGGATTGCCAGGCAGAGCAATGTGGTCTGCAGGCTTTGCCAGCTACAGCTTGTGGGTTGGGGGGCGGGGTGGAGGGAGGGCTGCTGGATAGGCAGGGGGTTGTCATTTTTAGACCATGACTAATAAGAAATCTGGATTTTCTCGGTTGTAAAAACTCTTCCCACTCTTCCCTTTCCCTCTCCATAAGGTAATTGCAAAAGTCTAGAGCTCTGGAGTTATTTTATGTTCTCTTTTGATGGCCTAAAATGAATTAGAAGCTGGAAAACATTGTGCATGGGAAACACTATATGTGTATTGTATATTACATCTTAGGCTAAATGTTATATGAGAACAAATGGTTTAAGGGAGTTTGAGCACACAAAGGAGGTTGGCAGTCATTTTAAGTCCAACATTTGGCCCAAATTAGCAATTTTCAAATATTCATGTTTATATTTGAATACAAAGATTTCTGATTTCAAACCAATTGCTGCTGATCAGTAGCATAACTTCAAATTTGTTACAGCTTACAGGGATGGGGAGGGGGGCAGAGTAAAATGGAAATTTTGAACTTGAAGTTAGAAGACCTCTATTCTCAGCTCTTCCATTTTCTAGCTGTATGACCTTGGGCAACTTATTTAAGTTCTTTCCCCCTCAGTTTATACATCAATAAAATGAACATAATGATTTTCATCCTATAGTGATATGGGGAGGATCAAGAGAGATTATGAAAGTGAAGGTATTTAGAAAACCATAAATTCTACACAAATGCTAAGTATAATTAGTGGGAATGTATATGGAGTTGGTGACAGAGCCTAGGAGGATTCAGTTGGCTTTGTGGAAAGGGTCAGAAATGAGTGACAAACAGGAATATATAAAGCTCTAGGAAACATGGCTATAACTGAATCCAATCCCTAGCTCCAATGAGTATTTTTCCATGAGTCTTATATCCCAACAAAATGACATTCTTTCCCCCCCACATTCTATGATTTTTATGTAGTTATTCACCTCTAATGTACTGGCATTGAACAAGAGATACTTTTTCTCCATGGTCTACTTCCTTGGAAATCATTATTGTAGCTTCTAGGTTTATCTCAGGATTTTTTTAGCCTCTGGGACTTCAAGCTATGCCGATGTGCTTAAAACACACACACACACACACACACACACACACACACACACACACACACAAAAACCCAAAATTCACTTCCAGTTCTACAATAGGCCAGTTGTACAGAATACTAAAGCCATCAAACAGTGTAGTTGCAATGTTAAGAATTTAATGCAAACTAAATACTTCTACCTGTTTATCTCCCATGACACTGAAGACGATGCTGACAGAAATCTGTGAAGGTAAGAGTCACATGGCGAAGTTAAATCCGTGTTCTAAAACCTTATGCATTTCCTCAACTTTTCTGTTTGCTATAGGAATCTTGTATCTGTTAGGATGTTCCGAGCCACAAGTAACAGAAGAATCCCCATTTAATCTGGACTGACCATAAGAAAATTTAATATATCATGTGGGAAGAGTCTAAAAGGGAGTCTCCAAGTCTAGTTTACCAGGGCCTAGGCTTGACTTCTCCATTATTTTTTTTTTTTTAACTCTGCCTGCCTGCCTAACAAAATCTTTGTTGATTCCATCCCATGTTGTTAATAAGATGGCAGTAGCAGTTCCAGGTTTCAAAACAGGACATGGAAATCTCCCAAGGGAGAAGAGAGACCACTTCTTCCAGTGTCTCCTTTGAAGTGAGAAGACATTTCTTTGAAGCCCCAAGTAGACTTCGTCTCATGTCTCATTGGCCAGATTTGGGTACCTGACCATTTGTAGACCTATACTTGGCAAGGAAAATAGAATCACCGTGTTTGGATAAGGACAAATCAGGATTTACACCTGGGACTGGGGGTGGGCTCAGTCTCCTTTCTCTGAGTCATGCAGGCACCCGAGTGAATTTGGGTTCTGATAGGATGGAAAAGAAGGAGAAATGGATTAGGGAGGCAACCCAGTGTATCCACTCTCGGTCTCTTGCAGAACAGATCATAATGTATACCTTAGAAAGAGAAGACTGTTAATCCATTGCAGAGATGTACTACCGTATGCAAAATGCCATAAATAAGAACTCAGAGAGAAAAGAAACCAACATGGGTGAGGAAGGAGTGAGGATGAAGGTAAGATGAGGTGAGAGAGTAGACTTCCCGCCCCCTTTTTAAGAGCAGAACTGGAAAACACATCCTTCAGAAGGAAATATCCCCATGAGAGTTTGGTAGAGATTTTTGATATAACTTTCTTGTTTCCTTTTCATGGACAGAAGAAAAGTAGAACTCTGAGAAAACATGGCAGAAAGTTGTGAGGAGTTATGTCAAAATTAAGTTGTAAAAGAGGAGAATCACAATTTCCTAGGCTGGAATTACCGCAGCTGGCAGTTGGGAAAAGCAATATATGTTTTTGATTCTACCTTGGCTTAAAGTCCAAATCAGTCCCAAGGAGGCTTTGGCTTGGAAGTAATTACAATTCTGAGTGATTTGGAAAGAATTCTAAACAAATCCCAAGAATAAGGCTAAAAAAAAAAAGCTGTGTTTTATAAAATAGATATTATTTATTCTTTTTATATACACTTAAATGCGGCTTATACAAAAGCTTGATCCATCAAAATCACCGATTTTATTTGTTGCTATTGTTCAGTTGGAGAATTCATGTTACACTCTTATGAAGAACAGTTTGATAGAAGGATCCCAACTGCAATGCCATTCAGGAGAAAAAGCACCTTTCCATCTGGTCCTGCCACGCAGTCCCACAGTTGGGAGATGAGGCAGGGATCAGCGGGGTGAGTGACACCACAGGGTTCTCTCTTTCTGTAGGTGTTCCTGCCCCTTGATTTGGGGGTGTGATACCTCTGCAGCATAGGTGGTCTGCTTCTGCTTACCAAGGGTCACCTCCCCAACACTCCCTGTCCTCTGCCTTGATTTATGGCTACTTATTGCTAAATCTGCCTCATTGAAGATGACATCAGTGGAACTTTGAAGCATCTCTTCTTCTTACCTCCAATCAGAGTAACTCCGTAAATTGTCCTTTTATTAACTTAACAAGAAAGGCCCTGAGATGCCTCTACTTTGCATAGGTCTTTCTATGCAAGGTTGTTTTCCCACTTAGCCCCATTTTGTTTCTGTCCAGGACCTGTTGTTGGTGAGCTAGTCTTGACATACCTTGTCATCAGACTGTGCTCATGATACTTCTCAAGAAGACAATTGGAACATTCAGATCCAGCCATGGAATATGCCATATTCTGAAGGTTTCCAAGGGACTTTGTGCCCCAAGAAGCACCAGGTGATACTCAGATTTTAATGTTGCAGAAGTAAGTATAGATAAACTCTAGCAATCCCTAAGCAGGGTCCCAGTAAACCTGTTAGGTATGCACGCTTGTATTCTAAGTCCTATTCCTAACCAGTTGTTGACTAAAATAAAGTCCCCTGGCAACGTTACAGACTATGGAGTGGGGAGAGTCAGGGAAAGGGTCAGAGTTCAGGTACCATTTTGGGGATTCACGGCCAAACTTGGGTCAGCCATATGAAGAATGCCACACACTAGGGAGTGGAAGAGCCAGATGAGTTTTAATAAAGTAGCATTAAAGAGGAACTTGGCTGAATTTAAGTTTTGCTAGTGATGAGCAGCAAGGCTATGGTCTTGTCATGGGTGTTCAGACACAGGCTCGGTAGGTATTCAGAGAGGCGTGTCAGTGAGGCTGCATGTTTTTCGTCTGTCTCCTAATGATGATACAGGAATTTGTAGATTAGTTCAGTCTTTCATTCTCAGTGAGGACTCTGTTGGGAAGATTTCACATCTGTTTAATGTGAGGTTTCCTTATGGAGGTTGTTTGTACCACAACTCAGCTCTTCCATAATTTCTAAATATCATTACTCTCTTAGATGAGTATTCTTTTGCTTTTGATAATATTTAATAATAATGATGATCATAGCATCCCTTATTGATTTTCTGTTTTGTGCTGAGTATACCTTATGTATTCATATTTATTTATATCTTTTTACTCTCACAAAACCCCTACAAGATATTATTATTCCCATGTTATGAGTCAGGAAGTTGAGGCTGAAGGATTTGCCTGAGATCATACAGTGGAAAGTGGACACAGGTGTGTGATCGTCCAGAGCCCCCGGTCTGCCCAGTGTGCCTTGCCAGCCCCCCCGACCCACGAGGTAAAATGAGCACCGAGTCCTTGCAACCCCTTCTGAAGTGACGTAAAGGACAGTGGATGATGGTTATGGCAATGGGTCTTTCACAATTTAAGGGTCCCCACATAACCCCGTGAATGGCTCATAATTGGATTTCTTTTTGTGGAAGACGATAATAATTCTACCACTTTAAAACATCTACATTTCTGTACAAGAAATATTGTTTCACTCCAACCCTTGTGGCTAAGGGGAAGTCAAATCAACATAACCTAAATTCTATTTTAAAGTAGTGATTAGATCCGATCCTGTACAGAACAAAAGGAAGTGAATTTAGAGCTGGGATTGATGGGTACCATATGGCCTGAAAAAGAAAAAAAACAAACAAACCCCAAACTAGTAACTTGTAGCGGGAGAAAGTTAAGCTTGAGTGTCATCCAAAGTTGTACAAACCAAAAATTTCACCTTGACCACGGCTCTCGTGCAGATTCCTCTCTTCCTCCCCCCGCCCCCGTAATTAATTAGTGTTTGGGCCAAGAGAATGAGGGGGAGTTGGGTAGGAAATATCGATGGAGAAGTACAGATGAGAGGTTGAGTGGAGGCCTCGTTGAGGTTTGAGTGAAATTTTGGCCCCAAGTTTCTTTACATTATTTGTGTTTTGTTTCAGACTTCATGGTCCTGGAATTAAAAAATATGTATGTGGTTGGTGTTAATGTGTTTAGCAGCATGATTGATTTCACAGACACTCAGTGAGACCGAGCAGAGGACCGCTCTCTCAGTAGCACCACGTCCAAGTTGAGGCACGCATTTCGTTTCGAGTAGCCAGTGTGTGAGCAGAACAGCAATCTGCACAGCCTTGCTCCTGCGCCCCCCGGATGGGCTGATGAGCTGTGTGTGATGCCTGGCAAGGGCGCCATTACGAGAGAGGGTAGCTAGGGAACAGGCAGCGCCATTACCCATGTTACTCTGAATTGAAGTACTGGAAATATAAATAAAAGATTGTCATGGCTTTCTTGGTTTTGGAAGAAAAAAGCTTTTCAACAGCAATGTTATTCAGTTCAGCTCCTGCTTTCTTTGCCAGCAGCTCCTTGAGGAGAATGAGACTTGAAAAGGGGTGGGGTGGAAGTGGTGTAGCCAGTGGAGTCTCATTAGTCAGCAACTGGAATCATCTGGGGTCAATATGCGGTGTCCCCACACCATGTCTCCATTGCAACAGGAGTACTTGGGACCCCCAAACACGTATTGAACTCTCAGAGAAATGCAGGGGAATGACTTGAAAAGCCAACTTCATTGCACAGAGAAAACCTTTGCTCTCCTTTGGTGCGTAGGGGATGTTTCTGTGGTTTAGGAGGAGCCGCGGGTATCGCTTCCCACTTTGAAAGTGAGATCATCAGAATCCTTCAGCGAAATCTCCCGAAATCTAAAATATATTTCTTTGGGCAGAGGCTGGGAGGAATAATCCTCGAGTGCACTCAAGCAGCCTACACTTGGCTTCTGCATGGGGCGGGAGTGTCCTGGCCAGTATGGTGGGGAATTGGGTGGGGACAGAGCGCTCAGCATTGCATCGGATGTGGCGGGAAGAGCTGATGGGTCCTCGTGGCCGGAGCCAGTATCACATGGACCGACTGGCAGAGAACCTGGGATCATTATCCGTGCTACTGGCAGAGCTGTGCCATTATGAAAGCTAGGTGGGATTTTGGAGATTATTTTAGAACATACTTTTCATGTTATAGGCAGGGGAGCAGGTCCACGGAAGATGAATGACGAGTCTAAGACCACACAGAAGCACCCCTGGCCTCAGTGTCTTGGCTCGGTTCACCACACTGCTCCTTCTGGGCCTCCCGGAGCGCTTCCGATCAGGACCCTGGGATTTGGCGAGTCCTAGTTGTGCCACAGCAGAGACTGGCTGAGGGCAAGGAGTCCTCAGGAAGGAGCTGCCTTTGAGGGACACCTCTGAGCAGCAGACAAGCTTGTTTAGCACCTTCCAGGAGGTAAAAGAGAATGGAACCAATTAGGTGTCCGGAATATTGGACCCTTTTCCCACCAACGCCCCCCCCCCACCAATCTCGATTCTCTGGTCTCCCATGGTGTAGGAGTTGCTTGTTAAATTAATGTTTGCCTGTCTGGAGTGCCAGAGGAATAGACATTATAGGCCAATTAGAGATAAAAATCAAACCAACCAGAGTTGTCCTTTTAAAAATTAAAAGTCCTTTTTATGTGCCGTGGAGGTGTCGGCATTATCATAAAGACTAATTAGGACATTTTACAACATCCTGGTAACGGGAGGAAACAATATTGTTGGTAACTTTAAAGATTATTAAGCATCTTTAGCACTTCAGGTCAGATATTTAAGATGCTTTCTGCGCTCACCTGCTGTTGCCTGTAGGAAGTATTTTATTGTCTCATAAGGAGAAATGAGCATTTTGAAGGCATAAATGCCAGGCTGTAATGGACGGTCCTTCACTTTGCAAAGCCCTAAAACAAGGTCTCCAGGAAGAGCTGGCTGTGACTCGAGATGAGATTTGTCACACAGGAGTCATCAGTCGGCACTGAAGGCACTCTCCGTCTTGGCCACCTGGAGAAAAGAAATCTCGAAGGCAGAGATCACGAGGAGGGATTGTTCTGGTGTTGGCAGCAGGAACAAGCGAACCAGACAGTGTGGGTTCCTATTAAAAATGCTGCTTTTAGATAATGCTAAGTGAAATAAGTCAAGCAGAGAAAGACAATTATCATATGATTTCTCTCATCTATGGAACATAAGAACTAGGATGATCAGTAGGGGAAGAAAGGGATAAAGAAAGGGGGGGTAATCAGAAGGGGGAATGAAACATGAGAGACTATGGACTCTGAGAGACAAACTGAGGACTTCAGAGGGGAGGGGAGTGGGGGNCATCATGACCAAGTGGGATTCATACCTGGGATGCAAGCATGGTTCAACACTCGCAAATCAATCAATGTGATACATCATATCAACAAGAAAAGACTCAAGAACCATATGATCCTCTCAATTGATGCAGAAAAAGCATTTGACAAAATACAGCATCCTTTCCTGATTAAAACCCTTCAGAGTGTAGGAATAGAGGGTACATTTCTCAATCTCATAAAAGCCATCTATGAAAAGCCTACTGCAAGCATTATTCTCAATGGGGAAAAGCTGGAAGCCTTTCCCTTAAGATCAGGAACACGACAAGGATGCCCACTCTCGCCACTATTATTCAACATAGTACTAGAAGTCCTTGCAACAGCAATCAGAAGACAAAAAGGGATCAAAGGTATCCAAATCGGCAAAGAAGAAGTCAAACTGTCTCTCTTTGCAGATGACATGATACTCTATATGGAAAACCCAAAGGAATCCACTCCCAAACTATTAGAAGTTATAGAACAATTCAGTAAGGTGGCAGGATACAAAATCAATGCCCAGAAATCAGTTGCATTTCTATACACGAATAACGAGACTGAAGAAAGAGAAATTAGGGAATCCATCCCATTTACAATAACACCAAAAACCATGCGTTACCTTGGAATTAACTTAACCAGAGACGTAAAGGACCTATATGCTAGAAACTATAGATCACTTTTGAAAGATATTGAGGAAGACATAAAAAGATGGAAAAATATTCCATGCTCATGGATTGGAAGAATTAACATAGTTAAAATGTCCATACTACCCAGAGCAATCTACACTTTCAATGCTATCCCGATCAAAATACCGAGGACATTTTTCAAAGAACTGGAACAAATAGTCCTTAAATTTGTATGGAACCAGAAAAGGCCCCGAATCTCCAAGGAACTGTTGAAAAGGAAAAACAAAGCTGGGGGCATCACAATGCCGGATTTCGAGCTGTACTACAAAGCTGTGATCACAAAGACAGCATGGTACTGGCACAAAAACAGACACATCGACCAATGGAACAGAATAGAGAACCCAGAAATGGACCCTCGGCTCTTTGGGCAACTAATCTTTGATAAAGCAGGAAAAAACATCCGGTGGAAAAAAGACAGTCTCTTCAATAAATGGTGCTGGGAAAATTGGACAGCTACATGCAAAAGAATGAAACTTGACCACTCTCTCACACCATACACAAAAATAAACTCCAAATGGATGAAAGACCTCAATGTGAGACAGGAATCCATCAAAATTCTAGAGGAGAACATAGGCAACAACTTCTATGACATCGGCCAGAGCAACCTTTTTCACGACACATCTCCAAAGGCAAGAGAAATAAAAGATAAAATGAACTTATGGGACTTTATCAGGATAAAGAGCTTCTGCACAGCCAAGGAAACAGTCAAAAAAACTAAGAGACAGCCCACGGAATGGGAGAATATATTTGCAAAGGACACCACAGATAAAGGACTGGTATCCAAGATCTACAAAGAACTTCTCAAACTCAATACACGAGAAACAAATAAACAAATCATAAAATGGGCAGAAGATATGAACAGACACTTTTCCAATGAAGACATACAAATGGCTAACAGACACATGAAAAAATGTTCAAAATCATTAGCCATCAGGGAAATTCAAATCAAAACCACACTGAGATACCACCTTACGCCAGTTAGAATGGCAAAGATAGACAAGGCAAGAAACAACAATTGTTGGAGAGGATGTGGAGAAAGGGGATCCCTCCTACATTGTTGGTGGGAATGCAAGTTGGTACAGCCACTCTGGAAAACAGTGTGGAGGTCCCTTAAAAAGTTAAAAATTGAACTACCCTATGACCCAGCCATTGCACTACTGGGTGTTTACCCCAAAGATACAGACGTAGTAAAGAGAAGGGCCATATGCACCCCAATGTTCATAGCTGCATTGTCCACAATAGCCAAATCATGGAAGGAGCCGAGATGCCCTTCAACAGATGACTGGATTAAGAAGCTGTGGTCCATATATACAATGGAATATTACTCAGCTATCAGAAAGAACGAATTCTCAACATTTGCTGCAACATGGACGGCACTGGAGGAGATAATGCTAAGTGAAATAAGTCAAGCAGAGAAAGACAATTATCATATGATTTCTCTCATCTATGGAACATAAGAACTAGGAGGATCGGTAGGGGAAGAAAGGGATAAAGAAAAGGGGGGTAATCAGAGGGGGGAATGAAACATGAGAGACTATGGACTGTGAGAGGCAAACTGAGGACTTCAGAGGGGAGGGGGTGGGGGAAGGGGATAGCCTGGTGATGGGTAGTAGGGAGGGCACGTATTGCATGGTGCACTGGGTGTTATAAGCAACTAATGAAGCATCAAACTTTACATCGGAATCTGGGGATGTACTGTATGGTGATTAACACAATATAATAAAATAAAATTAAAAAAAAAAAAGCCCTGAGGGCAGGAAAGATGAGGGGAATGGGGGGTCTAGGGAGAGCTTTTGGGGGGGTGGCGTGATTTGCCAATTCCTCCTAGAAACCACCGTGAATTGGAACACATTCTTTGGAACTTGATTGAAGACAAAAGGCTTGTTGCAGATGCGAGTGGGATGCTTAAATTGCACGCCATTGTCATTTAAAGAATTGCATATTCTCTTGAAATTCAAATGTCCTTTAACAAATAAGGACATTGTATCAAGGTCAGACAAAGCAGAAGGGTGAGTTTAAGTGTCACAAAAGTATCTAAAGCTCTTAAGATCTATGTACAGAGACTTCCAGAACGCTAAGGAAATCCTAAAGTTTCCAATGGAAGGCTGTGCATTCAAGTGCTATTTATCTGTGAGACTGTTTAGAAAGGCTTTCACATTTTCAGCAATTTTAATTGAGACTAAAACCACACAATTAGGCTTCACTTAGTTATCAGTGAGAACAGTAGCTATTTACTTTATAGTCTTAATGATATAACAAGTGTAAAGAAAACACAGGGCAGAGTTAAAATTTAATTCTCGGCTTTGTGCGCTGGGATTTTGCCACATGAACTATTCACATTAATCGGGGCTTTTATAGTAAGATTTCAGAATACGGTTCTGAAACTTTACCATTTCCTGCTGACTGGTGTGCCACACTCCAGTTTTCAAACAACGATTTCTCTTTTTAAAAGGCCATTTTAAAAATTGTAAATATAATGCAATCTTATAAACACAATCTGAAAACAAGTCACCAGCCATATAGCACCCACACAAACATAGTTAATGTCTTTGTGTATTTCTCCTCACCTTTTCCCCCTTATGAATCATTTTAAGATTTACGTAATTGTAACCACATTATTTACACAATTTTATATCCTGCCTTTTTCACCTAATATATTGTAACCTTTATCCATGTTAGTTTATGGTATTTGTAAACATAATATTTAATGGCCTCATAATCTGTTATTAAGTGAATATGTCATAGTTTGCTTAACTAGCCCTCTCTTTGAGACCTGTAGGCTGTTTCCAGTTTTTTTTGGAGAGGTTACACACCTACTAAGAAGAGAAATTTGGTTTGAATCCCTTCCCTAGATTTGTGTTTTTCTGCCATTCCGGACTGTGTTTATGCTTTATTTAGCCGTACGAATCCTGCTTCATTTTGAAAACCCTTGTCTAATTTGATAGATCACAATGGTATTTTGGATTAACTTGCATTTCTTTTGATTACAACTCAGACTCTTTTTTTCTGTATTTTGTCAGCTAGCTCTGTATTTCTTTAACTGTGCAGACTTCTCGATTTATCTCTTTATTTCAGTTATTTTATCTTAGTATATACGCAGGCCTAAGATTTTTATGCTGTTAAATCTGGGTAGCTTCTTTTTGTGGCTTTTTTCTAAGCCTTTAAACTTAGGAATTCCTCTTCACCCCAGAGGTTTGATAAATATTCAGTTCAATTGCCTTTCAGTTTCTTTCTGTGGCTTAATTCTTTTATGTCTTACTCTTTAGTGCATCTGGTATTTATTTTGGTGTGTGGTGTGAGATACGGATGTGAATTGTTCTTGCTTCCAGATTGCAAACCTATTTCGTTGATTGAATCCCTCTTCTTTTTGATTTGTGATGTATTCTTTTTCATGTATCAACATTTTTACTTCTGGTTTTAGATATTTTTTCATAAGAAATATACCAAAAGCCATTGGGATTATTCACTTTTTTAAAAAAAATTTTTTTATTTATTTATGTGACAGAGAGACAGCCAGCAAGAGAGGGAACACAGCAAGGGGAGAGGGAGAGGAAAAAGCAGTCTCCCAGCCGAGGAGCCTGATGTGGGACTCGATCCCGGAACGCCGGGATCACCCTGAGCCGAAGGCAGACGCTTAACGACTGCGCTACCCAGGCACCCCTGGGATTATTCACTTTTATTTATGGATTTATTTTTGCATTGTGGCAAGTTATCCGGACTAGGTAATTATGTGATGTTTTGGAGTCAAAGAAATGGGATAATTGTGTACAACAGACTGTGTTACATAGTTCCAGGAAGAAAAGAATTTAGATCACTCTTTCTGAAATGAGGGGTGCTTATCAGAATCACGTATGGAATCTTAAAAAATATATAACCTTGGGTACCACCACCAGAAACTGTCATTCTATAGGTTTGAGGCTCTATTTTTAAAAAGTTGCATAGAGGATTCTGATGTGTACTCCATTTGAGAACCATGGTCCAGGGTAGGGGTCAGCAAACTATGGTCCACATGCCAAATCCAGTCTGCCACCTGTTTTTGTATGGTCCATGACCTAAGAATGTTTTTTTTAAAAAAATGGTTAAAAAAATAGAAAAAAAAATTTCATGACATGTGAAAATGATATGAAACTCAAATTCCAGTGTCCAGGGTCACCTGGGTGGCTCAGTCATTAAGCATCTGCCTTCAGCTCAAGTCATGATCCCAGGGTCCTGGGATTGAGCCCCACATTGGGCTCCCTGCTCGGGGGAAAGCCTGCTTCTCCCTCTCCCTCTGCTGCTCCTCCTGCTTGTGCTCTCTCTCTCTCTCTCTCTCTCTCTCTGTCTGTCAAAACAACCAACCAACCAAACAACCAAATTCCGGTGTCCAAAAATAGGGTTTCATCGAACTACACCTGTGCTCATGTGTTTATGTATTGTCTTTGGCCATTTTACCGCTACAATGGCAGAAAATCGAGTAGTTGTGACAGAAACTGTGTGGCCTGCAAAACCAGAAATATATACCATCTGGCATATTACAGGGAAATGTGTGATCTTGGCCTAGAGTCATGAAATGAGAATCAAGAGTTCCTTGGTTCTAGGATATGTACTACTGAGGTTCTGTCCCAGAATGGTCAGTTGTTCATTTTAGAAGCAAAATTACTGTAGTTATACCAGGTTCTAAGGGCAAGAGACAACACTGAAAGAGATTTTACATTGCAAGTCTTCGATTCCTTGCAACAATGTGAATCTAACATCTTGAAATTTTGTTACAAAGTAGCCAAAAATTCTGCATGAAATAGAACGAACCATTCTAAATACATGGCTGAACTGGAAGGAAAAGGTACTTTTTAGAGGTTTCAAACAAGGTAGAAAAGTGAAGCCAGATAGCTGAGAGTATATGGAGACTGACAGTTGCCCTAAGAGAGTCTTCTGATCCCCAGTGATCACATGGGAGAACAGGACACAAAGCCTCGGGCCAGTGCAAAGTGAAGAGTTGAATCGTGCACCCCTGGCTCACACAATGTACAAGGTGTGAAGACACCAAGAAATTAGTTTCAAGCAGTTTCAAGTTGGTGATGCCTGGTAGCATCAAATCTATATCCTCTCTGGAAGAATAAACCACCCAACACATGCCTCATGTAATCCCCAGCTGTAAAGTTCCAATGGATGTGAACTCACACAACAATAGATAGACAAATAACAAAATACATGAGGAACTAAGGCACCATGAGCGAGAGTCAGAACAAACCACCAGGAGCAGAAGTCGTCCTGTAAAGACTTCAGATAAAGGAACTACAAGATACAGAATATAAAGTTGTCATGGCCTATCAGTTTAAAGAAATAAAGGAATAAATCAAAAGTATGTGTAAGGAGCAAAAGACCATTCAAAATGACCAACAGATTGGAAGAAGAATGAAATAGAAGTAAATGTTCTAGAAATAAAAAAAACCATAATTATTAAAATAGTATATGCTGTCAATTTAATCCACTGTCTACTTTTGGGAGAACAAATTGACCACCCTAAATGGGTGGAGGAGGTGGAGATAAGAAAGTTTTGGAATGAACAGTAGTAGAGAGCTCTGAAAGACATCCTAAAGAGTTTGGAACTTCTATGTGCCTTGAAGAACCACTGACATCTTTTTGAGGAGGAATGGTGGTGGTGGTCATGTGGGGTTCAGGGTTCCATCATATTTAAGCCCTAGCCTACCATCCTTCAGAGCACATAGTTATGTACCTTCTTAAGACACACGGGAACCTTAAATGCAGCAACTAAGTTTCAGGGTGAAAATAGGGGGCAAGAGGCAAGTTCAGCCCATCACCAGAGGGACAAAGCAACAAATTAATATGTATGTCATTGTTGCAAACACGGCCACTAAGAGGCAGGAAAAGGAAGAGCAAAAGCCCAAGAGAGAGTGATACAATGGACTAAGATAGTAGAGATGTTTCATAGGAAAATGGGGATTGCAGCAGGTGGGATAGGGAGGTAAGTTACTAATGGATGAAGGTGAGGTGGAAGGAAAAATAGTTAAGAGTGAATACATAAAAAGGTTACCGATTGAACCTCAGGACATGAAACAGCAGCACCAGGGAGTTACCAGTAAACCAATGTCTTATGGATCCTGGAACATCAGTGGCTGGGAGGAAAAGAATTTTCTCTCACTCATTCTCTTCATTCTGAAGATTGAAGCGTTGATTTTATGATCCATTGTAAACTCCTTTGTTAATATTATTTAACATTGCATATCTTTCAAAGTCCCTCATGAGCCCTTTGTTGGGATAGTCATTCCTCTGACTGATATTGTTACTATTTTGACATTCATCTCCCCTGCACCCTACACCCTATTCCCACCTTCTGAAGCCCAATTTTTTGAAAATCAGCCCTACCAGCTCCAAGGAGATTCACTGATGCCCCTTATATCCTATGTTTTCTTCCCGATCTTCACAGGTTAATTTCATTGTGAGACAGCATGCAATTAATGAGACTTATTATGTTAACAAACACACAAGTTATTATTTAATAATTATGTTAGCGATGAAAGTGCTTATGGGTTAATTGTTAAAAGTACTATTAAAATAACAAGCGGAAGTTTGAATTTATGCTGATAGTTCAGTTAAAAAGAGATTTAAAGACAGAACTGGGAGCAAAAGACCGATGTGTAGGAGACAAAGTATGTGTTTATACATGTAGAAGGTTCACAGCTATCAACCTCACCAGTAAATGTGGTGTAAGAAAGATTTTGACACAAAGCGGCTTTGTGCAGAATAATCTTAGGCATCTTTTCAGAAACACAAAACTGTGAGAAAAACACCCAAGATTAGAAGGAAAACAATGGGTAAGATTTTGGGACCTTATCCTAGATGCTAATGTTAAGGTCAAGAGACTACCAACATAGAATGAAAGCCATAATCAGAGCAGGTAACTTGCTTTTTTGGTCACTAAATAGCCATTGACTTTTGACGATTCATTTTACCCTCTCAATTTCCTCGTCTATCAAGAGCTTTAAAGTTCTTTGGAAATGAACATAGGTAGAAGCCGTGACTCCCACACATCCGAGCAATTCATCTTCACTAGAGCTGGCCTGTCCGAGTATCAGTGAATCGTGCGTGCGTGTGTGTGCATGTGTGTGTGTGAGTGCTTGCACATGGACCCATGCAGACCTGAGGCTGTAGGCAAAACTCTATAATTTGTCTATTTGCAATGAGAAATCTTTGTAAATGGTTTGTCTTAAAATCTCCTTATTAAGACAACACATTACAAAAGTGATTCGTTGTTAATAGCAGGGCGGTCAATGAGGGCACGTCTGAGTCGGGGAAGGAGGGTCATGATCAATAAACTGTCTGTCTTGGACAGCCCTTTACAGTCACTACTGACTTTTTTCATTTTCTTTAGTAGTATTAAATTTAGTTTTTATCTTTTATTAAAAAAACATATCCACTGTACGTTGTTTGATTTTCTTCTTTTTGTTTGGCTTGGACTCATAGGCTGTTGAAAGGGAGGGAGTCTAAAGCTCATCCACTCCATCCCTCTTATTTTACAGATGAGAAAACTGAGGACAAGAGAGGGGGTAATTATTTGTCCCAGTGTAGAGAGTCAATTTGTAGCAAATCTGGAACTAAAATTCCAGCCTTTGGCTCTTTGTTGCATGCCTTATCTGCTCTATGCTTCTCAGGACTCGCTATAAGATATACCATAAATATCGTTTTGTATTGCTAAAGCACTTGATAATTTTCAAAACGCTGTCCTGTACATCATCCCACTGGGGCCTTACAACACCCAATAAAATAGACTCAGACATTTTTGTCTGTATTTTAGCAAGAGGAGAATCCTGAAATTCACTTGTCTGAAGTCACATGATTAGAAAGTACGAGAAGTGTCAGGAGAAGCCGTTCTTTCCGGTTCCGGCCTACTGCTCTTGGGTTGCTCCAGGATGTGGCAACATAGTGGGTGAGATAATAATGATTGATTTCAAAACCCCAAAAGCAACTTTACATTTCCCTTGTAAATATCTTTTTCAAACCATCCATTCATCACATCTGAAGAATTTCCCTTTGGCATATTTTGCACAGACCCTACACAATCTATGTGATGGTGAGGAGAAGCAGACGAACACTCGAGGTGTGAACAGCACACCTCTGTAAAAACCGCTTTGTGCACTGTGCAGGGATGAGAAATCTCAGCTTCGTGATGCTAAGCAGGGCCACTCAGGAAGCTCTGAGCCCTAAGGCCTAGAGAGGTAGGAAAAGACGAGTGTGAAAAACGTTGAGTATTTAGAAGAATAAGAATGGAGAAAGGCACCCAGGAGACAGAGATCGAAGAAGAGGACCCAAAGGTGGGGATGGGTTTTGTGCCACCAGCCATGGCCTGAAGGGCTCACAGGGGGGTGGGAGATAAGTGTGTCAGAGGCTCACCGTTGGCTTTTAGAATGACCCCTTTTCCCACCCTATTGTTTGATCTATGCCCTTCTCCATTTGGGATGGCCCAGGGTCGTAGCCCCAAATGAAGGACCCTTCATTCAGGGTCTTCCAGGTCCTGGTAGACATGGCCACAATTAATACAAACAGTTAATAGTTATTAAGATTAGCTCATAATGACAAAGCTGACATTTATTGAGAGTCTACCGAGTGCCAGGCACTTCTTCTAAACACTCCACGGGTATTAACACAGCAAATTCTCACAAGTCTATGTAGTTTCCTTTTACAGATGGAAAAATTGATGTGCAATGGAGTGAAATATTTTCCTCAGGGTCACACAGCTAGTCGTTGGCAGAGTTGGGATTCCAACCAGAGTCCTTGGGATTAATCACCAGGCTACACAGGTAAATGTCGAGTAAATATGAAATGATACTCAAAAGGATTGATTACTTGGCCCCTGTAATGACATCATAGGCAGGCTGCTGTGTTTGTCGCTTGAGGTGTGAACTATGTGCCCAAGACTGGCCATTCCACACCCAATATGTCAGGTTTCTGCGTTGCTGTGAAAAGCACCCAGCTGAGGGCTGTGCAAACCACAGCCTCACCAGCGAGCCGCTGTCCACCTAAGTGTGCTGCCGAGCGTGCGGGTGGCATTTCCAAGCCCTTCGCCACTGGGTCCCGGGGACGTGCGGCATTATGCCCTTCAAAGGTAGAGAGAATTGGTACTGTCTGTGTTAGAATCAGGCCAGCTTTCTGTGAAGGACGAAAAAGGGTTTAGGAACAAGAGTAATTCTCTGTACTCATTGATTTCAGAGGCTGTTTACTTGCAAGTGTTTCTGCAACGTTTGTTCCCTTTCTCAACAAATTTACAGTGAAGGGGAGAGATTTGCTCCATGGTGACTCCAAGAGAGTCCTGCAGAACGTTGAGCTGCCAAGGTCAGGAAGTGGCACACGTGTTGTTCTTCAAGGCAGCTTCCCGCCCCCCCCCCCGGCCCACCATCAGATCAGCGGTCATGCAGGGAAAAGGGCCATAGACAGGTCCAGAGGCAAGTTTAGTGGTGGGAAATTGTCACAGACTCCAACACGTTGTAGCTTATGATCAGAGCAGCTTGAAATAGTCTGTTTCATTAAAACAGGGGCCGGGCCTGGAGAGTTGGCTTCTGAGGGCTTGGCTTGAGGAAGGTCAAGTGGAATCTGTGCCATTGCTTCTGCTTGCAACTGCTATAAGTCCTTATAGGAATCATGAAGCCAATTAAAGCTGAACAACAGGACCTAAAACAAGCAGGGATCGTCGGCTTTCAGGGTTAGAACATGCAAGGTTCTCTTTGTTCTTCCAGGATGATTTGCCATTTTATAGATTACGGGTCTGCGATGCTGCTGAATACTGTTTGAACCTCTCTAGCTGCCTGGCTCTTTTAGGAGACAATCGAGGAGGAAATACTCTTCAATTCATCCCCCCGAACACGTATCCAGTTAAAAATCAGCCAAACAAGCAAACAACCCAATAAACCGACATCTAAAGAATCTGACCATCTCTATCAGTAAAAACCCAATTGGTGGAAACATGCATTTGGAAATTTGTGTTTTCCCAATCTAAGGGAGTGGAAGGTGTGAGTGTCATTTGGCAAATTTAGGGCGTTGTTATGAGCTGTAAATATTAAAAACATCTAATAGGTTTACTTTCCCTTTCGAGAATAGCTAGGCATAAAGGGGCAGAACACTGCTCCCTCACTCCAGGTTCCTGTTTATAAGTGACTTCAACAAAAGAGGTGCTCCTTGCTGCCCAAAGCCTAATGGGCTGCTCTGATGGTTTTAAGTCAGCACGACATAACACAGCTGGATGGTGGCTCGCTTGGGGCAAGGTCTCCACTCACTCATGGCCCCTGGCTCTTCCTTTGATGTGCCCACTTTGGGAAGTGCTAATAGGAGCTATTAAAACCACTGGGGTGTGGGTGGAGGCTAAGGGGGATGTGACAAGCTAAGCAACTATTTGGCAGCTTGGTGCTTAAAAAGAAACGGAACGGTAACTGACCTTGGACAAGGACCAGTGGTTGTTTCTGACCGTTGGAACTCTGGCATTAGATATGTTTCTGTTTGAATGACATTCTCTGCCCCACACTAAAATAAGTGGATGGCACCATTAGGGGCAGGAAAGAGCCAGCCAGCGTGTAATAGATCCAGTGCAAGGGGTGTTTCTCCAGGAGATTCGTGGGACGGAATGTCTTAGGGTTTTTACTGTTTGGAGAATGTCCACGTGGAGAGGTTGGCTTCCTATCACACTGGATGCTGGCATGTTATTTGGGAGTGCTTGGGTACTCAAACAGCTTTGTCTTCTCTGACAAGGGTAAGGTGTAAGGCTTTGGATGCTGAATTTGGTTTAAGACCCGGGAGGACCTGAGGTTCCTCGGCGTTCCTGAAATGGAGGCTCATAAATTGTTACTGTCTTGGTGATGGATGCCTGAGCATAGATGAACAGGAACTTAGGGTCTCTCCCCAATTCTAGCAGAGGGAGAAGCAGGGGCAGAGTCCCTCCTGCTCCTGGGCCAGGAAACCTCTTCGCTGGCTCTTCTGGATCCCTGGCTACATCGCAGAGAGATCTATAACTGGGCAGAAGGTGGCCTCTTCTTACCATTTCTCATGCTGCAAATAATTTCTCCTTTTTAGCTCTGTTTCTTTTAATATCTGGGGGGGAAAGGCTTAAATTAAATCAGATGGTAAGTCTACCAATTTTCTGAATATTGAATTCAACCAAGGTGTTATATAATGGCTAAACTATAAATGAACCACATTTAAAAAAAATCTAATGAACTAATTTGAGTTAGAACTAAGGCAGTGCTGTTTTTAACTTTTTTTTTTTTTTTTTTACATAATTGCATACTTGGAGTAAAGTTGCAAGAATAGTACAAAAGTCTGCCCAGGTCCCTTTCATCCTGAGTCCCCAAATGGGAACATTTTACCATTTGTGTTTTCTCTCTTCTGCTTTCTCTCTCCATCTTTCCCTCCCTGTGTCCCCCTCTTGACTATTTAAGAAAAAGTTGCAGCCCTGTTGCCTCTTTACCCATAAGTTCTTCAGTGTGTGTTTCCTAAAAGTAAGGATATTCTCTTACATAACCATAGTACAGTTATCAAAAGCAGATAATTAATATTAACACCATACCATTATTTGATCTATAAACCATACTCCTATTTTGCCAGTTGTCCTAGTGATGTTCTTTACAGCAAAATAAAATTTCAAATCATGCCTGGCATGCGGCTGTCCCGTCTCCTTAGCCCCTTTTACTTGGGGGACAGTTTCGTAATCTTTCTTCAAAGCAACCCATATTTGAAAGCATCTAGAGTAGATTGAAGAGAGAATCAAGATATGGTGGCGACTACCAGCTTTCCTTTAATCTTTATAAGAGAATTGCACAGTAACAGAATTTTTAGTTGGATACCTGATCACCTCCTTAAAGACTACGTTTCCCAGTTGACCTCTAGAGGTGACCATGTGACTAAAATCCAGGGCAATGGGAAATGAGTGGAAGTAATGTGTGCGATGTGGAATAAAGATGTGCTGGTGGAGGCGGGAGTCCTCTCTTGGACCACGAGACCGATCAACAAGATATCCCTGGTAGTTGCAAAGCAACCGTGACTGCTCTTGGCCATCTACCAGATTACCCCCTCCTGAATTCCTCTCAGAAATTTAAGGACTTAAAAAAAACAACCCCACCATACTGTTATCAGACCTCTGAAAATTGGTAATAATTCTTAATATTATCAAGTACCCATATTCTGTTTTTTTTGCATGAGAAAACTAAAATTCCACTAAATGTTAATATTTTGGGTCTTATTATTTTGGGTCTCTTTCTTATAGCATTTGTATCACTAACCTGACCAATGCGGTTGTCTCAACCACTATTCAAGGAATTGTTCAAATTTCCTGGAAATATTTCTGCCGAAGGAGGAAAAAAGCACAAGTGTTAATTTGGTAACAGTATAGCAAAGTGAACTTGCGCAGATTTTTTTTTGTTGTTGGTAATTTTATCAAGACTGGAAAATTTTGCCCCCTTTTATGCTTTTACCGAGGTTTTTTAGTCATTACATTTTCTCATTTGCATTTGTGTCTGTCAAATTCTCTGTGAAATTACAAAACTGGCTTTGTTCTGCAGGTTTAAAGTCTTGGAATTTTGGGTTGAAGATCTGCACCTGCAATTTCCACATGTCGGCATCAGGTGGCAGTAGAGTTACACATGTGCCGAACAGCCTGGTTAGCAGTTTTACTGGTGACCTCAGTTTGAGTTTCTGCGCTAAAACATGGGACAAAAAATATGATATATCGATTTTAAAAAAGGCAATACAAACTGAAGAAAATGAACTTCATAGAAAATACAGGACTCTCACGTACATTTTTTCGTGTGTACTTTTAGCATAACTAGGCTAAAATCATGGTCTTGATATTGAACCTTCAAAGACCTTATTTCTTGTTTTCTGTTTCTCACAGGACTACTCCTAATACCCCTCTCTCTTAATTGCTTTCTTCAGGTAAGGGAGTTCTCTCCTTCTCATAGTCTAGACAAAAGTGTAGCCTTTCTGGTCCACTAAAATGACCTAAGATTAAACTTTTCTCTTTAGCTTCTTGCTAAAATTCCTTTCTTATTCCTAACATTTAGGAAGAGGGAAGAAATTGTCAACAGTATCTTTTAAACCTATTCTGATCTTGTGCTTATGGGTTAAAGTACACGTGGTATTTTTTCCTCCTCCCAAAATAATACAGCTTGGGAATGTACCTGACCTATTCTGCATACAATAGTTTTGTATCTAATTAACAGTCTTGTTTACAATCTGGGTTATCAAAGATGACAACCAGAAGGAAGCCAGAAAATTGAACCAAAGTGAGCAAGACTTGGATTAGTTTTTGTTACTTGTATAAAGAGAAGTGATCTCACCCATTGTCCTTTTTCCCACCAACAGGGGCTACAAACAGAATGAGAAGGGGGTTTTCTACATCTTTAAGTGAAGATGTGAAGAAGCCAGGAGAGTCTTGGTTATAAGGGAGGATACATCTGGTGCAATGATGTTGCTTGATCTCCGTCCTGTGGTCCTGTGGGCATTGTGTTATTATAGATGCCATTAAGGCCGTTTGCTCCCTGATGCATTTTGTTTGGAATTACCAGTGTCAGTGGGACTAGAAATAGTTATCAATGTTCATAAGTTTGGGTTCTGAAATCACTGCAGGAAATTAGAAAATAAAATGTGCAGGTCTTTGTCCCACCCAGGGGCAAAATTGTCCCTGGAAAGCTGCTTCCGGTTATAAGTAAATTTGGACCTACAGCTCTATCCACAACCTCCATTATGGTCCCTTTTGAACCTTTCATTCTCTTTCTATAGTGACTTCAATAAAATGAAAAGGTACTGCGCATGCACACACACATATATATGCATCAATGTAATTCATAACTTTATTTACATCAAGGAAATATATAAAAGATATATAAATATATAAAAATTAAATGAACTATTCATTTATGAAACATTTATTGAGCACCTACTGTGTGTCTAATACGGTACCGGGTGATGTGCCATCAAAGATAAAAAGATACGGTTTCTGCTTCCACAAGTTCATGGTCTCCTCCATGCAATACCTGTTTCTTAAAATTTTTTTTTATTTTTTAGAGAGAGCAAGTGAGTAAGTGCGTGCATGGGGGGTGGTAGGGCAGAGGGAGAGGGAGAGAAAGAATCATAAGCAGGCTCCACGACCAGCATGGAGCTGGACTTGGGGCTCCACATGGGGCTCGATCTCACCACCCTGAGAACACGAGCTGAGCTGAAACCAAGAGTTGGACACTCAACAGACTGAGTCACCTGGGTGCCCCCATGTAATACCTATTTTAAAGTGATGAGGGTAGCCCAGCGAGAGACTCAAAATATTATTGAGGCTGTTGGTTTTCCTTTAATTCTTGATTTTTAGAGGTATGAGCACTGAGCCATGTAACAACTGCTTAGTCTTTACTAGAATTTCTCTTTAATACAGACAAGTTAAGAGAAAAACTCTTAAAAGCATGGGACTGAAACTCACTTGCTGTGTGGCTCATACCCTGGAATGGGCAACTTTCTGGAAATGGCAAATCCACTTATAACAGGAAGCAATTTTCCTAGGACATTTTTTGCCCCTGGGTAGGACAAATCTGGCAGAATTTCCTCATTTTGGGTTTTTTCCCCTCTAAATTCTTCCATATAGTAAGACATTTAGGAAACCTCACAACAGTGCTAGAGAGTGTTATTTCTATCCTCATTTTATAGATGAGAAAACTGGTCTACAGTGTGGATTAGCACAAGGTTACATAGCTAGTAAGTGTCAGCCGGGATCTAAACACAGACAGTGGGGCTCCAGGATCTGCATTTTTAACTACTTCTCCATAAATTTATGGGTTTTTTTTTTTTTTTTAGAAGAGAGAGTGAGCAAGAGAGCAATGAGTAGGGGTGGGGAGGGGCAGACGGAAAGAGAATTGTTTTAAAAAGATTTTATTTATTTATTTTAGAGAGAGAGCATGAGTGGCGGGAGGGGTACAGTGAGAGAGAGAATCTTTTCTTTTTAAAGATTTTATTTGAGAGGGAGAGAGAGAACGGGAGGGGCAGAAGGAGTGGGAGAGGGAGAGAGAATTTCCAGCAGACTCTGTGCTGAGTGCAGAGTCCAATGCAGGGCTCCATCTCAGGACCCTGAGGTCACAACCTGAGCCGAAATCAAGAGTCAGAGGCTTAACCAACTGAGCCGCCAAGGTACCCCTATCTGTATGGTCTTAAGTGAGGGGTGTGAGGTTGCTTGTTCATGATAAGAAACACATCCCTTATTTTGGAATTTCACTTCAACTCCATTGATTAACTCAGAGATCAGCCTACCTAGGTAGTGGCTTCGGCACCAGGGACTCAGAATTCTCATGAGCTTACCATGGAGTAGGGGAGATAGACATGTCCGCAGATAGCTATGCTGAAGGGCAGAAACAGCCAGCGTGGACAAAGCTGCGCGTATGTTCTGTCAGCACAAAGGAGGAAGCAAGAGTGATTTTATCCTGATATTAGTGTTGGAAGATCCACTGTTGGTTCTAACTGTGTTCAGTAGAATTTTTGTTGCCTCTTATTTGGGATAGGCAATTCTTGGTTCTGTCCTTTTTGGATAGTCTTCCCCCTCTTTATTATTGTCTAGTAATAGAAGGGCTAATGTCTATCAACAATCAGCAAGTTCATAGATTTGTACTTGGGTTGACATTTCCGTCCTCAACCTAATGGCTACCACTTCATTCTACCATCTTCATTTGACCCAAAGGGTTTCGGAACACTCATCTCATTCTTGGTTGCCTGTGAACTGGCTTATATGACTTACCCATTGAGCTTGAGCTCTTTTGGGGCAGAGGGAGAGCCTCTCGGCTGGAAGCCGCAGACCTAGCCTGCGACCAAGCACTCACATAGTAGGTCCTCAAAAACAAATGTTTATGCAAAGAATAAAATGCAAACAATTCACCCTGTCAATGAGGAGGAAAAAAATCTCATCGCCTGTTTGTCATATTGCCCAGTCCAATATACTTTTGACATCCTACCCTCTTAATGAGGACAGAAGCTGTTCATTAAATGAATTAACCATTAAGTTGAGAACACAAATGTCAATATAGACACAAGCTGTTAATTTGCCAGTCACTGAGGCAGCCAGTGCCTGAAGGACCTCAGAGCCTGCACGTATGTCAAACAGCAGGCAATTGAAACATGGCTACGAGGGACGAAACCAACACGGGGCTCACACAATTTGATAGAATTGTCCAAAATGAGATACTCTTCCCTCTTGAAAGATGGATGCTCCTTAGCATCAAAATTTGCAGCTAGCTAAGTGATGAGGCCCATCTCTTCCCTTTTGACTGTTTTATTTCCATTTTCAAATTGTACTATTTCTTACTTATAATTTGGGCTAATGCTGCCTTGAAATAAGAAGGTGATAAAGAAAGGGGGAGGAAATCTTTGATCATTCGTCATACCGTGGAAAATCTGACAATGGCTTTTATTAACAGATGGGACCCCAGAGAATTTCTCCGCCTGATCTTCCCCCAGTGCTCTAATTGAGGAGAGGAAAACAGCTTAGCAGGGACCTGGACAGCTGCCGAATGAAGCCATTGGCATTTTAGGGAGGCTAAAATCTCTGCCACGCTCTGAGGTTGTATTTTTTTTTTTTTCTTGCATGCTGCCCCTGCAGGCTGTGGAAGCATGCATAGCAGTTGAAGGATGATGGTATTAGCAAGATGTGGTGGCAGAAGCCCTGGCTTGGGTTCTAGGAGACTGGAGGGCCAGCTGGTTCTGCCACAACCAGCCTTGAGAATTTGGAGGGAGACCTTCCGTTCTCTGGGCCTCAGCTTCCATGTTTGTAACATGCATGGATGAGAGTAGATAATCTGCTGGGTCTTACTCAATTCTGACATTTAGTAAGTCCTTCTTGCCATGGAGAAAAGAGAAAAGGAGCTTCAAAGGATAGGTCAGGAAAGCTCTTGCTTGGGGGCATATACAACTGTTATCCTAGAAATGGAATTTTTCCAACTGTGTTTGGCCAAAATGAAGTTAGGGGGAGGCCCATGGGGAGGGCAGAATATGAAGATGTCTTTGGAAATGGATTTGGGAAACTGTTCATCTTTCTTCCCCTTCCCATACCCACCCATTCTCCACACAAATGTGAAAGGAATCTACCAAAAACATGAATTCATTAATGCATTTTTTGCCTTTGGAATTGTAAGTGCAGCCAGGGCAAGGACCATGTTTGTCTGTATCCCCAGTACTGCAGCACAAGGCCTTGCCCGGGACGGAGGCTCCATTAAAGCTTGTGGAATGAATGTATGCATGCATGTTGAAATGTTCTCAGTGGTTAACTATAGAGATCAGTTTCCAAGTTAAAACTTAATACTTTAATCCATAAATTCCTTCATGCTATTGTCCCTGTTACCTCTTTACCTTCATCTTATACAACCCACCTGAATATATTCTTCCCTCCAAACACATTACATCATCTGTATTATGTTATACTATATTCTTCCAGGCTACCGCAATATTGATCATTCCTGTGCCTCTGTACATGTTACATTTGCCATGGATGCTTTTCTCTGAGTGTTCCTCTGGTTAACTAGTTCATCAAAACTCACATCAAATCTTGTTTATTCTGGAAAGCCTTTTTTGATCTCCCTCCCCCCTTATGATTTAAATGTGTTTTCACCAGGTTTATGTGATATTCAACGTGTACCTCTCTCTACTTATCATGATATTGTGCAGTTATTACCATTCCTAGCACACTGTCTAGAATATACTAGATGCTCATTTAATATTATGTCCACGTTTTCTCTTTTCCTTTCACGCACAAGGTCCCAGAGCCTCAGCTTTTTCTTCGTCTTAAGGTTCTTCCAGCCCTCCCAACTTGGCTATAGAGTAGAGGTCCATTTTCTCTACTCATTCTTTTTTGTTGGCTCAGTGAAAAGTCCACAGGCCCTTTTTGTGTTATGCATTGACCGCTTCATGGAAATAGAAGATAAAACTACCAAGCTGATTCTAGAAACTCACAGTGGCTTTCTCCTACTGTCCTCTTCATCCCTTTCTGTGATGAAAACTGGAATCTCAGCTAGACTTTTACCCTCTGACTTATGCTCAGAGTTGGAGTTCCCCAAACCTTTTCATGCCTTTGACCTCACCTTTAGATGTCTTATGAACCCCCGTCTTTGTGATTGGTGCCTCTTGGGGCTGAGGATATGGTTAAGGCTATCTATTGCTACATAGCAAACAAACCCAGATCTTAGCAGCTTAAGATAACAAACATTTATTATCTCACAAAGTTTCTGAGGGTTATGAAACCAGAAGTGACTTGCTTGTATGGTTTTGGCTCAGGGTGTCTTATGAGCTGTCAAGCTATTGGCTGGGGATATAGTCTCAGCTGAAGGGTCCTCTTCAAGCTCATTCACACAGTTCTTGGCAGGCCTCAGTTCTTTGCAGGCTCCTAAACTGAGATCCTCATTTCCTCACTGGCTGTTGGCTAGAGACCTCCCTCAGTCCCTTGCCATGCGGACTTCTCCATAAGGCAGCCCACAACATGGCAGCCAGCTTCCTCTGAAGTGACAGATCGTCACTTCTGCCATATGTTATTGGTCATACAGACTCAGCCCTGGTACAGTGTCAGAGGGGATGACACAAGAGTGTGAGTACCCGGAGGTGGGGGTCATTGGGAGCTGTCTTGGGGGCTGGCTGCCATGGGCGGAATTGGGTCATTTTGTCTTGGTAGAAAGTAGCATTTTTGAGAACTTCCCAGCTGGATGATTCTCAGTTCACATGGCCTCTAGTGTATTTGGGAATGATTGTTCTCCATGCATTGCTTTACTGATGTTTTGGAATTTAAATCCACACTCTTTTTTTTACAATTTTAGATGCATCATTTCAGCCGATGCAGCTTTTGACTATTTGGAAGAAAGATGAGCGTCCCGTACAATTAGGAGTGAGACTGCAATCTTGGCCTGAAGCCATCATATTTCCTAGACTCCAAATGGCAAATTAGAATAAAAGTTTCTAATTTTTGCTTTATAAGCAAAGCATTATTTCCTGCACACTGAACGTGGGTGTCAGGAGGTCAGAGAAGTGCCTAAGGCATGCTGAAATGATAGATTTTTTAAAAATAAAATCACCTGCTTTGTGGTTACTTCTATTGCTTATAAACTATACTTCTGTATTACTCACATAAGTGATTTTCGAACTAGTTATCATAGAAATCATCAAGGAAGGACAGTCACTGCTGCTGTTCTTCAGAACCTAGTTACATACACTGACACCACAGGAATATTTCCAAGGGAATTTATTTTGGGGCCAAAGGGTCAGAACGTGTGGTTGGATTGGCATAGGAACATGAGCATGTGAGGTCTCCTGGTCCATGCAGCTCTGCCTCTTCACGGCTTAGCTACTGGTTTTCAGGGTAACACTCTTAGAGTCCTAGGGGGAGGGAGTGGAGAGAGGGGTGGTGATGGCTAAGGCTGGTTCTGCACTGGGAAGTTTCCAGCCCTCCATTTCTACCCTTTCTGCAAGCAGAGTACCTCTACATTTTTTTTTTTTTACATTAGATTCCTGATAAACTACAATATCATTTTGAGAAAAGATTTAGCAGCTTCAAAAAGAAAGGCATCTGAAAGCCTCCAGCCCAGGAGACAATGTAATTGAAGCATCTCTGAAAGATATCCCTGAGCGCATGTGACTTTTTTGATAACCAAGAGAGTGAGCCGAGAGATCAAATGGGTGGTTTTTCCTCAAAATTCTCCTTTGGGGAAACTGAATCTTTTTTTTTCTGATGATGGTGCTTTTGTTCAAAATGCTGTTTAACTGTGAAATTTGCTGTCAGAAGACTCAGGATTGATTAACACCTGAATCTTCCAAGGGAGGCTTTGCCATCTGAAGTCTGCCATGGACCGTCGTCAGGGTTTCTCAATCGTGGCACTATTGACATTTTGGGCTGGATAATCCTTTGCTGTGGGGAACTGTCCTGGGCACTGCGGGCTGCTTCGCGGCACCCCCGGCCTCTCCCCACAAGGTGCCAGTAGCCTCCTACTCCCCAGTGTGACAATCAAATATGTCTCCAGACATCGACTAAGGTTCCCTGGGGGAAAAATCACCCCTGGTTGAGAACCACTGGTGGGCTGGGTACAATGGACGACCAAGGGGACAGTGCTGTTTTTGGCCCTAAAACTGTGTTTGAATGTGAGGCACTGTCAGTCACGGCTTTTCACGTGATTGGTTCAGAACCAACTCTGATGGCATTCTCCAAAGAGAAGTGCCAAGATATTTTGAAGAAAGTTCTGGCATTGCTGGAATGAGTGTTGCGTGTCCCAACATAAATTCTTGGAAGGTAGCAGACTCGTGTGGTTATACAGTTCTGGTATGTTTGTTATAAACTAGGCCCGGTTCATGATAAGTCTGTCTTGTTCCCCACCAGGATGTCTCCCTCACCCAAGGAGAAACTGGCACAGAAAAAAAAAACCCCAAAACTGTGGTGCTCTTGCTCTCTGGTGACTTTGTCAGTAAAATTAGGGAAGAAAAGTGGGGGAGAAACTTTGTTTTGAAGTCTGGCATTAAAGATCACGCTTAGGATTAATAGATTGCTACCCTGCTTCCTCCTGGATGTTCCCTGGATGTCTCATTCTTCCTCGATATAAATGCAATCTCCTATTGTCACTGACTCATAGAAGAGATTTTGTTGGCTTACCCGACACGACACTCGGACTAAGTTTGCATTTCCCCTGCAAGTCTCCAGGCATGGGCACNCAGGCACGGGTATGAGCAACAAGAACAATAGCAAAGAAGGCTCTTTGTGAGAAGCACTTGACCCTAATGGGTTGCAGCTGTAACAGACGACGCACCCAATTAAAACACCCGGGCTTTGGCTCTGCCCAAATGAAGAGTCCACGTGCTGACCTTACGATCGGTCACCTTGGGGGCACTGAGGGTCGAGGGGCATCTGTTTGAAATTTCCTGCCACAACAGTGCCATTTGCAGAAATGGCCAGGGAGCAAATAAGGACGGTGTGGGCTTTCTTCATCAGATGTCTCCTCTGATAGTTTTTTTGTGTGTGTTTTTTTGTTTTTGTTTTTGTTTTTTTTGAGAGAGGCCCTAGAAAAGTGCAGAAATGGCCAGGGAGCAAATAAGGACGGTGTGGGCTTTCTTCATCAGATGTCTCCTCTGATAGTTTTTTTGTGTGTGTTTTTTTGTTTTTGTTTTTGTTTTTTTTGAGAGAGGCCCTAGAAAAGTGCTTGGTGCTGAGCACCAGGACTCTTGTTAGGAAAGAAGAGCCCCAAACAGCATGTGATCCTGGGGCTGGGCTGTTCCTGGAGGACAGGCCCATGTTGCCTCAGTGGGAACCAAACGCAAGAGCAGAAGCTCCACCTGCCAACACAGATCATGAGACTTACTGGAGCCCCCAGTACTGGTGTAAGGAATAAATGGACAGAAAAGCAGAAGTTGTAGAGGTTAGACACTGCTGGTGGGAAGGGCTCTATTTATGTCTAGAGGAATAAACTGAATTTAGTTTTAGGTTACCTTTGTTATAGGCTAAGATCTTCCAAAGGTGGGGTTGCTAATGACGCCTGCCTGATAGGAAGCAGAATGGGATAATCTGTGGATGTGACTGGAGCTCGGCACCTAATAAGTGGTGGATAAAGTGATAAAAATAGTAATCGTCATTATTATTAATTACATGGGGGCTATTACATATCCTTGCAAACATCCAAAGTGAAGGAGAGAACAAAGGTAGATATCGAGATGATTTAGGCTTTCAAGCAAATTATGGCCTCAGTTACTTACTTTAGACAAGCTGTTAATTATCTGGATAATTCTCTCTTGCCCTTGTATTGGCTCCTCGTGGCTGTGGTGACAAAGTAACACAAACTGGGTGGCTTAAAACAACAGAAATTTATTCTCTCGGTTCTGGAGGTCAGAAGCAAAAAGTCAAGGTGTCGGCACAGCCAGGTTCCCTTTCATTTGCCCCCAAAGCAAATCCTTTACAACCGCCTGTGTCCTTGAGGGCAGAACGGAAGTGTGTTGGGAGGCGGTAAAGGCTAGGGGTAGTGTGGTGATGCTGGGCAAGATAACCTGGCAACAGCATTACCTTGTACTTGCTGAGACTTAAATTCTTTTCCGTGGAAGGGAAGAGGTTCACTGAGAGTCTCTGAGTGGGGATGACAGGCTTGGTCACAGATTGCTTTTAGGGGCTGAAGGCCAGAGAGTGGCTGATGATGATGGATTTCTTGCTTGAGAGACTGGTGGTATTACTGACAGATGTGAGGAAGCTGGGAAGTCAACCCATGCTGGGAAAGCAGCTGGTGAGTTTGCTTTTAAAGACTGGATTCTGGCCTCACGAAAGTGTAGGAAGCTCCTCCCCCATCCACAGAGGCCCCATGACTTACCGCCATCATGGCTGTACTATTGCACCATGTGTGTGTTTGAGGGGAGGGTGGGTAAGGTGTCAGACTTTGACATCTCTAGGATGTCAGTAGTTGGACAGTAAAAGCTTCCTGACTGTTTTTGGTAGGTCTGCAGGGCAATTTCTACCAGCTATTAAGACTGATGTGTGGAGCTCTGAATGATTTATTATTTTCAAAGCTAGGAAAATATACACCTTCTTATGCTTAGTCAATAATTAGTGAATAATAAACTCCACCGAAGAACTTCTATAATTTTTCAAGTACCAAATGTTTTACTTCTCAGATATCTGTTTTTCTCAAGTCATTGACTGCTATTCAACCATTTAACTAGTTAATATGTGCACCCAAGGTAAATAAATGGAGACCTTTTAACCCAGAGACTTTGAGTGACAGCTTGGGCTAAACCATCAGTCTTCCACCAAAAGAAAACACAAAAGCGACCCTTAACTAAGTGAAACACAGACGTGTTTTGAAGGTCAGGTAATTTATTTTTTTGAGGGAGCGGAAGGGTAAAGAATTAAATTTTATTAATTATATGTGTATTTTCAGTCCGATTTAGTTTTGCAAAACTGAAGGACTACAGAGAGTGACTCAAATTATTATAAATTACAGCAGAGGTCTAGACATGGTGAGCTTTCTAAATTGAAGTTGTTTTCCTCTACTTCCTGGGTCTTTGTGTTCTGTCCACAAAAACGCATTTCTCTACAACAGTTTGTACAATTTCAGGATTTCATAAACACCTGAAAAAAATATAGTTTTTTTTTTTTTCATTCTCTCCACATAATTTGACCTTGAAATGGAAACCCTGTCACATGAACTTCTGGTTTGCACAGTGCAGGAAGATGGGATACTGAAATATCCCAGTTGAGATACAGTTCTACAAACTACAAGCACGCTCTTGCGTGTGCACGGAGACGCACGTATGTGCACTCACGTGATACCTGAGAAAGAAAATGTCCGGCAGGAAGGCTGAGCCGTAGAAGCAGAATAAAAGCCCCAGACACTCTGGAGAAAGCTCGCAGAGGCAGGTTGCCTCATCAGTAAAACACTTTCTTGTCATTTCTTCACCGCAATACTGAATCGCTCCACTGTTCTCATGAGATTGTGTATTCACAGAATAGACTCTTCTGGTGGAAATACTTCTCCTCCGACCATGCAGGTTTTCGTTCTGCCTTCTCATTCCTCCTTTCCCAAAGTGAGTCATCAGAAGCATGGGCTGTGATTCCACACTTGGCTGTGTTGAGGGGTCGGCCATGAAGGGACACGGAAGGCACTTTGTCCGGAAAGGAGATGCATTTCCGGTGGGAAAGAGGAAGAAAGGATCAAAAGGAGGAGGCGTGCCTGGTTTGCCAGGCTGCTCCCTGGCGTTACCTCAGAAGGGAATATCACTCAGAAGAGCCCAATTAATGGGCAGGCCCACTGGGCAGTTGCTGAGTGTTAAGACGTCACTGGCAGCATTGGCAATAGTGTGCCCTTTAATTCAGATCATTACATGGAGCCTGAGAAGCAGACAGCGCCTCCCAATGGCACTGTGGAAATAAAACGCCTTTTCCCAGTGCCGCCTCCTGCCCACGAAATCAATGCTGGACCAAAAGAATATCAGTCAGAAATGACTCCAGATTGCTGCCCACATGTCTGGAGGCCAACCTGGCCAGGGCCACTCAGCAGGTCCACACACTTCTCTGACCGCTGCCGGTCACAGGCCACGGTGGCATCCCCGGGGTGCCCAGAGCAGGAGCCGTGGCCCGCGGGCACTTCTCAGTTGTGTCCAAAAGGAACTCTTGGCTGTAGCCCCCACCTTCCAGAAATGTCAGTCCATTTTAAATTATTTTCTCGTTAAATAGCATTGACTTTAAATGCTTTTCTCCAAATCTGTGTCATTGTTTCTGCCTGGAATAAATGATGGCGATTTCCTGCCTTCTGAGGTCCCCGTTCTGTGTTCATGCTGCTGGCCTTACCGCCGGCTTCTCTCTCGTCTGTCTGTGAACCCCGTCCTTCCATCCTCCAGCCTGACCCCCTCCCCCAGCCCCCCTCATGCCATGGGCGTCCCCATCTCCACACGTGCCCCAGCGTGGGTAGGATGTGTTCACATGTGGGATGGAGCTTCGCCTTCAGCCTCTGGCCAGGATTCCATTTTAAAAGTGTTATATCTAGACTTTGATAAGGATCTGAAAGATTGAGAATGTGAGTTTTAAGTGATTGTCTGTATGGCTATTGAACTGTATGGGATTTTATATAAACTATGAACAAATTATTTCCATTGGGAAACTTAAGAAAAAGAAATTGTCCCCAACTGGTCACAATAAGGAAAAAAATGTATTCTGTGTGATTAGAGAACCCCTAGTAAATTACAGCAGGTCTGACCTGTTCTAGAAAACTTGAAAGGGTCTGCTGGCCACCGAGTTAGGTGGGTCCCCGGGTCCCAGGACCTCCACCTCTATTAGCTTCCAGTCAGCCTTCAAGGCAACCATGACCCCCAGGTCACAGAGCAGTTTAAAGATGCAAATGGTTAGAAATCTCCCAGAATGTTGTATCTAAGAAGCTTACAGGGTTAGCCCCAGTCTGTACTTCTGAATATTCCTAGAAAACTCACTCCAAAGGAAAAAAAAAAACAAGTTTTATTGGTATATTTTCAGGGGGTAGCAGACCTATGAATGGAAAGGAATGAACTGTTATCGAGCTATTATGACTCCGTTTTATATGTATTTATTTTGTTTGATGTTTATCAAAAGCCAGTATGTGGGCAGGTGTTAGGAAGTCTCATGGACATCCTTGACTTCAAGGATGACTGGCAAATGTAGCCTACCTGAGTACCCAGGAAGAAGAGGGACTGGGATATCTGATGAAAAGCTAGTGGTCTTTGTCACAGGTGCTAAATGGTAGACTTTATTATTCCTGTTTTACAGGAAAGGAAGTTATAAGTTATCCAAGGTAACTCAGCTAAGTGAGTGATTGAGGATGGATATGGGGGTGAGGTGCAGTGTATGCTGATATCCTGGCACCTCCCCAAATTCCTGATTAAAGCATTGAAGTAATTCTAATTGCCATCTATGGAGTGTGCCTTTCACTTCATAACAGCACGAAGGTGTCAATGTCATTATCCCACAAGCACCAGGCAAGGGAATTGAGGGTCAAGGTTGTTTTGTAACATATCCAACTGGAACCAGGTAGGACTGTGACGCAGACCTCTTCCTTCCAGACTCCATAACCTGTCTTTGACCGTCCTCCTATAATGCTTTCTACCCAGAGAATCAGCTCCGGATTCGTAATGGCATCTGGATGCAGGCTGGGGGAGGGCTGGGTCAACTAGGTTAGCTATCAACTTTCCTTGAGTACATCTTGCCCTTTATTAAGTACAGCTTTGTTCTACTCCTGCTGTTTTAAAGCTCGAGCCTCCCATCTATTCATACAGCTTTGATTGGAAGTCTAAATGGCAAAGTAGGCCTTTCTGTCGAATAATATTTACAGTATCACTGTCTTCCACATATTCACAGACATTATTCTGTAAGAAAAGAGGGGATGGGAATTATCATCTTAAACAAATGTTTATTGACCGCCTCATTACAGAGGCACTCTGGACGCTGAGGTGGGGACGTATGCCATAGGGTCCCTCGTCCTCCCTGGCTCGCAGATGGGCTGGGGAGATGGAACATGGCCATGTCACAAGATAAATGACAACACGGGGTGGAGTTTGCTGGGATCCACAGGACCAGCGCCAGTGATGGCTGGGAGATGGTTTTTGAATAGTTACTAATGTGCCAGCTTCGGTCCTAGGTGATTTTATAGGTTATCACATTAATCCTACAGGAATTCAATGGTGGGAATAATCACTGGGGACAGGGATGGCCAGAACATCTTCAGAGAGGAGGTAAAGCTTGAGCTGGGTTGAATTATGTGGTGATATTTTTCACCAGTAATGAAAGCTGGCTGAGCTGAATCCCAGAGCGGAATTTCTCACTGGCGGGCTGCTCCAGGTAGTCATAGCTTCAGTGCCCTTCAGAATGGAATTTTTCTGAGCCTGTGAAGATGTGTGAGGTGTGCCCGGCAGGTAAGCCTTTGTTCATTGCCTTCCACCCGTTCTTGTAACTGAACACACTTTCCTTCTCTTGGTTAGTTCTTCCAAGGCAAGTTTTAGAAGCAACTGAAGAGGCAGTCCCCTGGGGAGAAATTAGGCGGGGGTGGAGGTTGGGGGGAGAGGTCTTTCAAGTCCTTTTCCACATGGGTGGTGGGATCGGGCAAGGAGATAGTGGGATCTAGCTGACATACAGAGGGAGAGCATGATTCTAGGGAAGATTTCCTCTTCTTCCGAGTCCCTTTGCTGATGTCACTTCTGCTGCTCATGCAGAGTTCAGTTGGGGTTCGTGCAGGAGGATCCCAAGATTAATGGTCTTTTCTAGCACTTAGGAAATAATAGCAAACATAGCTAACATTTACTGAGGGCTTACTATAAGCTCAAACCCTCCATACGGATTATTTGATTTTATTTTTACAATAATGTGGGTCCATTTTACAGATGAGGACCCTGAGGTTTAGAGAGGTTAAATGAGTTGCTTCAGATTACACAGCTGGTAAGAGGTCTACAGAGGGATTGGAACTCTCAACATTATTTTTCAACTTGTTTTTAATGTAACAGCTTTATTAAGATATAACTCACATACCCTGCAATTCACCCACTTGAAGTATACAATTCAATGTTTTTTTTTTGTTTATTCAGATGTGCAATTATCACTGCCCTCAACTATAGACCATTTTTGTCTCTTGAAACAGAAACCCTGTACCAATTAGCAGTCACTCCCTATTTCTCACCAGCCCCTCTCTCCTGCCAGGCAACCAGCCTACTTTCTGTCTCTCTAGGTTTGCCTCTCTCATATGAATGAACTCATGCATTGCATAGTCTTTTGTGACTGGCTTCTATCACTCAGCAAAATGTATTCCAGGTTTGCCCACATTGTTGCATGTATCAGTACTTCATTCCTTTATATGGCTGAATAATGTTTACTATATGGATATGCCACATTGTATTTATTGATTCGCTGATGGACATGGGTCAGTTCCACTTTTTTTTTTTTTTTTAAAGATTTTATTTATTTATTTGACAGAGATAGAGACAGCCAGCGAGAGAGGGAACACAAGCAGGGGGAGTGGGAGGGGAANAGAGGAAGAAGCAGGCTCACAGCAGAGGAGCCTGATGTGGGGCTCGATCCCATAACGCCGGGATCACGCCCTGAGCCGAAGGCAGACGCCCAACCGCTGTGCCACCCAGGCGCCCCTACCACTTTTGGCTATTAGGAACAATGCTTCTATGAGTCTTTATGTCTAAGTTTTTGTGTTGGTGTATGTGTTCATTTCTCTTGGGTGTATACCTCCAAGGGGAATTGCTGGATCATATGGTAACTATGGTTAACCTTGAAGGAATTGCTAGACTATTTTCCAAAGCAAAGGCTCCAAGTTACATTTCTACCTGTATGAAATCCTCCGTGTTGACCATGAATAAGGTAATTCATTCGTCACTTCGTCACTTATTTGCACACACACACAAAATCCATACAACTTAGTAAAGCTCTAATAGAACCAGTTAGAAACCAGAGAGTTTTCTTAATGAGGAATCTTAAAGCTGAACTTGCGTTTGGAGGCTTTGTGCTTTTTGATTTGAAGATGTCAATTGAACCAAGTGATGAAGAGGTAAATGATGAGGACTGCCCTATTTGTATTTCCCTCGATTCCCTGTGGCATTAGGGGGATTTTTCTGCTTATTTCTAAGGCTGAGTGGTTTCTAGCAGTCCACGCGCAGATGCTGCAAGAGCCCAGGATTGTCTGTTATTCTGAAAAGCCATTGACATTTGCTGAAAGACCACACACAAAAGAAGACATGCATAATGTCTATGCACATGTCATGCTGGTCTTGAAAAGTTAGGTCCTCCGGCATCAAGTTCACTGCCACTTGACTGCAAGTGACACAAACCTCAAGGCCGTTAAAAAAATGAAATAATAATAATAAAAAAAAGAAACACAGAAAAGTAAAATTTCCCCCCCTTTTGCGAGAGATTTTTGAAAGGGTCCCAAAAGGTGATTTTCAACAAGGTATATTTGAGTGCGTCTTGAGGCTTGCTGTCTCGGTATGGAAGAGCTTTTCTTGAGTGCTTATTCTGAGTGCACTGGGCGGATATGAGAAGAACCTAAGCCATGGTCTCTGCCCTCTGGGAATTTCTATTCTGTGTTATTACAGAGAAACTCAAGCTAAGCTGTGACCATCAATGCTACAGGCTGGAGAGAGGGAGAGGCGGCATGTGCTGGAGTGGCGGCTAAGGAAGCCGATGCAGGATGTGGGAACAGCCTTAAGCCAAGCCAGGACTTAAACTGGAAGGAATGACATGGCTATTCCAGGTGGGGGCAGCGGTGCCAACGTGACAAAAGCCAGAGTGTCTGTAGGGGTCAGGGGACAGATGGGTGGGCTGGAGAAGAAGGTATATATGAAAGTCGGAGAAAAGGTTAGCAGCAGCGCCTTGTGGCAAGAGCCCTGCACCGTGACTCTGGACGTGGATTCTGCTTTCAGTCCTGCCGCTAGCTAGTTTTTGAGGCAGGCTCTGTGATTTAGCAACTGGGGGCTTCTGTGTCTTAATCTATAGACTATGAAAGTTGGACTGGTCCCATTCTCAAAGTTGGTTTCACATTACAATCTCCTGAATGTTTATTTAAAATACAGATTTCTGGATCCCAGCCCCGGAGATCATGTTTCCGTAGGTATGAGGTGGTGGTTCTCTTCGCCCCACATTAGAATCCCTCAGGAAACTTTAAAACTAGTGATGTCTTGGTTCCACCCCCAGAGATTCAAATTCAGTGGGTCCTGGGTGCAGCCAGGCATGTTCGGAGTGTGTCCAGGTGATTCCAGCGGGCAGCGAGGCTGAGAACCATGATCTCTGGTCGATTCTGAAGGGCTGAGGGCTTGGCTAGAAACTCCACTGGAATGCAAGGGCCCTCACCCCTTTCTAGCTCTAAAGGACTTTGATTCGGAAAATTATGTTGGGATCATGCAGCAGAGGGCCTTCCATGCTGGACTAAGGGATCTGTACTTTGTTTTATAAGTAGCGGGAGACATGTCAGATGTTTGAGCAGAGCTATCATTTAAGACCTCTCCCCTGTGTACATTTCATTGCTTTGGAACATGATCGCCACCATCGGGGAAAGAAAGGAAAAGAGCAAACTGCCTCTCTAGTCATGCTTCTGGCAGGAAAGCGGTGACTGGTGCCAATTCCGTTGTGTGACAGGGTCTTGTGTCTCTGCGCAGCACAGCTACAGCCAAGGGGGATAAATGCCCAAGACATGACCTGGGGCAGCGGGGCATGGAGCATGGCCTTCACTAAGGCCAGCATCCTTACCCAAAGAACAGGTGCCACTGATGGACCAGAGACAGTGGTAGATAGGGTGGATTTTAAATTACATTTTAAATTATACTCCCTTTTCAGTTCTCCTTTTAATCCTCAGATGAACAAGATGAGTCTCCGTTGACCAGTAGTTTGGCTCCGAGAGCTCTCTAACACCTACCCATCTACTCTTCTGACAAAGAGACAGCAGGCCCCAGGCTTAGAGCCCCAGGCAGGTGATGTATCTAGCTAACATTTAGCAAGAGTGTCCCTCCTTATCTAAATCCTCCTGGTCCCTGAGTTTCAGGGAGGTCAGACGGGGACGATTGGGTTCTTATTTCTAGCGCCTGATGTGATCTTTCATTTACAGCACTGACTCAAAGTTTGCTTCTTGAATAAATTTGAGTGAAAGCATGAGTTGATTTAAAGAGAACTGTTAATAGCACAGATGGAAAGGTGAGGCAGAAAGGAAATAAAACTGTGAAGGAGTATACTAATAAATGACCTTCAGGAAACACTGGTGGGATCTTTCCAGAACCTGAACCCAGAGGAGGAGGCCCCAACCCGTGCTCTTAATGCTGGCAGTTCTCCTCATGTCTCTAGCCTGTAATAGCTGAGGAGTCCACTGGATAATCTTTAAAATTCTTTCCAGGTCTGAAATTCTATGTTCCTGTGACAATATTTCTAAAATACAGCCCCTTCCCCCAGGAGACTGATCATACCTGATTATTCACTAGTGGTCATGGCACTGACTGCCCCCCCCCATCTCCCATTAGGTGTGGAAAGCTTGCCGGCAGCTCCCTGGGATGAATCCTGGCAGCATTCCAGTGGGACCACCAGCTCCAGATTTCCTCAGATTTTCAGGGCAGGGATATTTTAAGGAATGTGGGCCCTGCAAGCTAAAACTTAAAAAACTTTCAAGGGGAAAAAACCAAAACAAAATGCACAAAGCAAAACAAAACAAAACTAACGAAAACCAAAACAAACCAAATTAGCCTTGTAGTCAACAACTGGCTGTCACCCTATCTTTCCATTTTTTGGGGTGTATATGTGTTGTTTCTTTTCCTAAAAATGTTTTGTTAGGGAACATATGATGAATTTTATTTGAAATGTGTTTGTTGCCAATATATTCTTGTGTCATTGGACCGACGTGGAAAAATACCTCTTCAGTCTCTCTCTTAACCATCTCCTCCTGCCCAAAAGCTAGTGCCCACAGATATTGTTCCATAGATCATTCGAGGGGAGTTATGTGTTCTCTAAGTGTGCGGTTCTCAGATACTAGCGTATATGAAAATCACCTGGGAAGCTTACTGACCTGCCGGTTCTTGTGTCCGAGCCTTAGCAATCTGGCTGAGCAGGTTGTGAGGGGGGCCCAGGAAGCAAGGATCCCAGGTGATTTTGATGTTGATGGTCTGCAGGGACCGCCCATCCAGAAGTCCTGCGCTAAGAGAAGGTACGTGATGCTTGCAGGGACTTCTCTGTTACTGTATGTCCTCAAAGTCTCTAGCCAGAGAGAACCACCCTTAGTATTGTGGTGCACGCTCCCCTTTCTTCCCTCATTTTTACTCCAACTTCAGATGAATATCAAGGTCAACCTGATGTGATCAATATCCCAGTAACAGAGGAAGGATAACGTAATGGTTTAAGGGCGTAAATTCGAGCAGTTCAAAGTCTGCTTTCAAATCCTTATTTCTAGCTTTGTGATCTTGCGTAGGTTGCTAATTCTCCAGTCTCAATTTCTTCATCATTAAAATGAGGATCACAACAGGGTTAATTGAGTTAAGCCCCTTGTATGAGGTAAGCATTCAATGAAGGTTAGCCTTTATTAGTACGGTTCTTAGTTGGGAGGAGAAGAAAAGGGCAGGAGATGGGAGGTGTCATGAGAATGGAGCTTGGATCCTAAGCGTGTGCCCAGGGAGAAGGCGGAGTTCCTTCTGAGAAGAGATGTGCACGTGCGGCTGCTTCTCATCTTTATCCCATGCGAACTTCTCTGGCTTCTTAGTGCCCCGAGTGGCAGCCGAAGTCAAGTGTAATGGGCGGACGGAGAAGGAGGGAGCTACTGTGCTATCTCCGGGATTCCCTGGGGTGGGTCTCAGTTTGGCATTCACACCATAGAGATTACTCAGCGTCAAGTTCCTGGGCATTCGGGGTACTTGGGGATATCATGTTGCTCACAGCCAAGGGTCCCATCTACAAACATACCATGACTCTGTCCTGGGCTGTTCCCAACAGAACATCCCCTGGGTGGCTTCCAGCACTCTTGGGGGTTGGCTAATGCCTCCTAGAAATGGTTTAATGAGAAGGATTCAGCACGCAAAAGGTAGTTGCTTCCAGAAAGCCAGCGGGGTTTTTTAGTACATCACTCAGGGTTCTGACACGCACGCCGATTTGTTTTGTCTGCAGGTGCCTACCAAAGCCTGTGCACAAATAGTGGCATGAGGGATGAGAAAAAAATTCCCCTTGGGGCGCCTGAGTGGCACAGCGGTTAAGCGTCTGCCTTCGGCTCAGGGCGTGATCCCGGCGTTATGGGATCGAGCCCCACATCAGGCTCCTCTGCTATGAGCCTGCTTTCTTCCTCTCCCCCTGCTTGTGTTCCCTCTCTCGCTGGCTGTCTCTATCTCTGTCGAATAAATAATAAAATCTTAAAAAAAAAAAAATTCCCCTTACCCTTTTGCTGTGTGAAAGTACTGTACCTTGGCTTTGGCAGAGAAGGCGAACCTTTCTTTCCGGGAGACTCAGGCGTGTTTGAATCTCAGGGAGTGAACTGAGTTTGTTTGAGCTCTTATATGTTTTCTTTGAGTGGTAAAACCTGCTGACAAGGAAATGGATAAATTCAAAGAGTGAAACGAAGGGGATTTCGTATACGGAGGATGGAAAATTCCAGGTGGTCAGTGTAGCTGCTGATGATCCCTCTTGGCATTTGGTGACCCAGAGGAGGAAGGACACCGGCTCTCCAAACTGGCCTCCCCTCCCTTTTCTCCAGCCATCATTTCCAGGAAAGGATGAGATGGAAGGGAGCAAACACAAGGACAGAGCAAGGAGTTGCCCTTTTGAGACAAACTTTTGATGTTTAACACATTTGGAATTTCTTTTTTTCTTTTTTAAGAGATTTTTTTTATTTATCTGAGAGAGCATGAGCAGGGGGGAGAGGGAGGAGCAGGCTCCCCACTGAGCAGGGACCCGACATGGGGCTCGATCCCAGGACCCCGGGATCATGATCTGAGCTGAAGACAGACCCTTAACCGACTGAGCCACCCAGGCACCCCACATTTGGAATTTCTAAACTCACCTTCTAGTCTTGGAGTCCAAGTTTATGAATCTCTCCCAAATAGTAGCAAAAGAATCTGACTACTGAAGTCGGATGTTATTTTAACCACCAATAGTAATGACTTTGACTGGAGGTGCCTGGTGTTAGAACGTACTGATAAACCAAAAAGTCACCACCTTTGGAAGTCCTGAGCCACACCCCCTTGCTTTTCTTTCCAGCCGCCAGGATACACTCCTTTCCTGCCTTGTAGCAGTTCCAGCCCTTTTTCCTCCACTGTCAGCCAATATGAATCCAATAAGGGCCCCCCCCTCTGTGTCGCCAAGTAAACCTCAGCTCCTGATGCAGAGGAAAGATGCAGAGCCCTGACCCCAGCCAATAATAACAATGTTATAACATGTTCTAGATTTGCCTTTTAGGCGCACAGCTTTGCTTTCCCCACCTGCCTTTAATTTTTCTCTTACCACAAGCCCATAGAGATATGCATCAAAGACTTATCAGATGAGTGCACTCAATAGAACTGAAATGCTCAGTCCATCTAATTTGGCAAATTCTAAATAGCTACCTTCAACTAAGTTCAAAGAATATCATTGTTCCTATGTTCTTTCTTTTAAAAAAAAGGCGGGGGGAGTCTCCTTTGGCTAACTGAATCAAGACAAGCCACTGAGAAAATGTAGCAAGGTATTTAAAAAAAAAATGGAAAATACATGAAAATTGAAAGTTAACAGAACGTTTTCAAGCAGTAATTTAAGTTTTTACAAAGGCTTAGGGTTGGTCTGTATTCTGATGTCACTGAAATATCCCTGATTTAAACATAAGTACTTTAATAACTAGTTAGGGAAAGAAAAACTTTCTTTCCCAGGCAAGCAGCAATAGAAACCTTTCTGTTAGATTCCTTTGATTACAATAGTTCTTTGTTAGTATATTGTAACTTTGCCCCAGGGCTGTTGATAAGCTCCTAAAATCAAGAGGACCTGTCCTTCCGTGAAGTGTTCACCTTGAAGATGGATTGGAAAGAAAATAAATGTCTCCCGCTTAAACTTTATTCTTATTTGTCTTTATGCTTCTCTTTGCCTGAGAAGCCTGACAAAATCAACATTAGTGTGGAAATAACGTAAAGCCAAAGCATACTGAATGGAAAAGATTATTCACACTTGTTGCTTGGGAACCCTTCTGAAATTAGGAAATAATTAGGTGTGTCCTTGCTGCTCAAAGCAGAAGTTGGGCAATTATCGGATTCATTTGTTTAAGTGGGTTATCATGAGAAAAATATCCACTTTGGAGACCTACATTATTTAGCCTGATGGTCTAATGATCAAATGAAATGAGTACTGGGTCACTAATTCATTTGGAAGAGGGTAGCTAACTGTCTTTGGGTCTCACCCAGGAGTTGTTTCATCAGAGAATGAGCCAATTATTTTGTAATTCTATTATGATTATTATTTTGTAATACTCTTATTTTGTAACATTATTATTTTGTAATATTAAGGATTTTGTAATGCTTTTTCCAGCTACAGAAATTCTAGGAGTTCATAACTGAGAAGAAACTTGAAAGATGATTCCATTTTTTCTCATTTTACAGTCAAGGCGTAGAGACTCAAGGTTACACACCTAGCTGGGCAGGGTTAGAACCCAGAGCTGTGAATTCCTAGGCCAGTGGACTTTCTGTCCCTTCCCATTGTCTTATTATTTGATGAGTGTAGACTTTGGCTGGGAGGAGCAAAGGAACTCAGATGTGCTGTAACCTGATCTTGTACATTCTATTCTCCCTGCCCTGGGACCTCCTATCTGTGTCCCTTCCAATAAATTGGTTACAGTGATCAAGGGGAAAGAATGGAGTAGAAAGATGAGACATGTAGAAAGAGAGGGATTAAGAAAGATTTGGATAGAAAGCTAGAGAAGGAGCCTAGGGAAATGGCTAAGTCAGATGGGGTGAGCTCCACTCCGCATAAAATGGGAGGAGGGGGCCAGCTCCCCTACTCTCTTCCCCACCCCCATGCCCGCATTGCTTGTTGAGCGTGTCTTCCACACTCATCTCCATTTCCCCTCCAGTGGACGAGTGTTTTCATTCCTGTTATGCCTGAGAAAGTTCCAAAAATACACAGAAAAGTCTGGTTAAATGGTATTTAGAACTGGCCCCAGAACAGAAACTGCTTTGAAAAGGAGCTTGTTTTCAGTGTCTGTTTGTTTGCCAGGATCCAGCATCACTGTGTAGGCTTGGGGTTTGAAATAAGTACTCGCATAGCTGTGTTTTATTCCAACCAGTCTCAAACATTTGAGTTTTTCTCATTGCCTAGGCCCATTTTCATGATAGTCGTGCAGTCCAAGACTTTTAACCAGGCAGAGAGGAGTTGAATCCTGGCTGGACCCCCTATGAAACTGTGGACAATTTTGTTAATCGTTATAGGCCCTGGTCTTCTCACCTGCAATGGGAATCATTATGTATCTCCTGGAGTTCGTGAGGAGTAAATAAGATAATGTTATTAAGAGAATTCCCATAGAGTGTGACACGGAGTGAGTGTCAGTTGGCATCACCATCACCATCACCATCGTCATCAAGTTATAGCCATGCCCCAGGACTTGACATGTATCTGTACCTACCAAAATGTTAACCTAATCAAAAGCTTTCATAGAGACATCTGGAATACTCTTTCTGTTCTGGTGAGGGTATAGCTCTAAGTATTGGATGAAGTTTAATTTCCCTTAGATGCATATTTTTGAAGGATATGGGCAGAAAGAGCGTTTCTGTGTAGAGAATGGAACATCGCAGGTGGTGTCCTCAGGTATTTCTGGGAATGTTTACTTTGCTATGCCTATGACAAGACCTGGAATTATACCATTTTGGGTTCAAATGCTGGTGCCTCCATTAACTAATTGTGGACCTTGGCAATCTTGGACTCCACTGAGAATGCTTTAGTGGGAACTGATTTATCAGGTTACTAGCCCATATGAGGGCTGGCTGAAGAGGTGGGAGGGGGGGCATCATCAGAAACCTTTAATAGGTATTGATGGTATTGGTGTTAATAATGGGCAGACAAGGGATCCGAAGGTGGGAGAGGGGCACAGCCTGGAGAGTTTGCATCTCCGGGGTTCCTGTAATGCCCAGAATATGCAATTTTGCATTAAAGCCAGAGCCAGGCAGATCTTCTCATAACTTTTGAAAGAGTGACAGATGGGACCCACATACAGCCTGGACTCTGTGTTTGGGTCTGTAAGTCACCATGACACGGGATCAATTCTTTGACTTCTCTGATCCTCCGTTTTCTAGTGTGTGAAATGGATGGGGGTGCTAACCACTTCCCTTCTTGCCCTGAAGTGTGTCATGAGACTCAAGGTCATTGCATGAAACCACTTTGTAAAGTTGACCTACAACTGAGACATGTTCAAAATTTTTTTTCGTACCAGAGGAGATGACTGAATGATCCGAGATCAGGTGAGATTGGGCGCATTTAGGGTGGCCTGACCATAGACAAATGACTGAGTAATCAGTATCTCACGTCTTCCTGCTACGCATCCCAATACATCCTCTTTCATTCTCCGTATTTCCACTCACTTGAGGAGCAGGCAGTGTGCTCCTTGGTGCCATATAACAAAATGTAAGAAAAGCGGTTGAAATGATATGATATTTACAGGATTTACCAGCATGCAAAGGAAAAATGGCTCCCTTTTTAATTCTATTAGAAAAAAGGTAAACAACTGATTGAATTGAATTTGACATTTGCTCTCAGAAGAGGGCTTTACTTTTTCCTAATAACCTTAAAACCAAAGACTTGACAAAATTACCTGATTTGACGGCTGGAGGGCAGATTTGTGGTTAGGGCGGGGCATGATGATGGAGATTTAGCACAGAAAAATCAACTGGAGGGATTGAAGTCTGGAAAATGCCTACAGAACCTATTCAGTTCTGCAAAGGAAATGTCCATATCGGCACAGCTCACTTGACCATATGCATTATAGGTCTGCCTGCCCCTGGCTTTAACTTTTATTAGGTTATTCTATCTGGCTCCCGGTCACCATTAGAAAGTATTAGATGTGAGGAATTTCTGCAGACTGAGGTTTTAGTTCACTGAGAATTTTGATATTTCCACTTATCTTTATTGCACTGCTTGTAAAGAGACTGAAGCTCTCTAACCAAACACTGTCTGTAAGTCCATATGGAGAGAAGATGATGGCTAAGTGATTAAGCTGTTAAAATGGAGAAAACGCAGGATCCATCAGTGGTCAGAAGGAAGACATCAGGTGGTGCTTTGAGGTATTTGGCTGCTTGTAGGGGCTACCTAATGAGAGAGTGTGTGTGTGCGTGTGTGTGCGTGCACACTTGTCCATGATATCCACTTCGGGTAAAATTGTGATTGAGGCTAAGATATTTCTTCTTATTCCTCCCTCTTCTTTTTTGTGTGTTTCTTCTCCCTGCTTCTCTTTTATTCTCTCCCTGTCTGCTTCAACCTTTCTCTTCAATAATTATTGAAGAGAAATTATTCTCTCCCTTTCTGATTCAGCCTTTCTCTTCAAAGTCTACAGTAGGCAGGCACTTTGCTTTCCGACACACCAAGTGTCATTGATCATTAACAGTGTGGAGTGGTATTCATGGGGGTGTGGGAGCCACTTGCTTTGTCAAGTTCTTGCTTCAAAGAAGCTCTTGGGCCAAAAAAGGGTGGAAATGTTGACCAGGATATCAGGGGCAGAGGTCTAGTGCTTGGAAAAGTCACTTCATTCAAGGACCTGATGATATTTTACTTGGAGGAGCTCTTGAGGCCAACGGAAGTGAAAGCCATTCTGGGGAGCAGGAACAACGAGGAGGGGGAGGACTGGTGTGGGTTCACGGCAGTGTGCAGGAGTAACCCGTAGTGGAGGCAGGCCCCAAGGAGAGGATTTCTTATCCCAGCTCTTGGGAGAAGGGCCCAGGATGTGAGGGAGTGAGCTTTGAGGCCCCGGCAGGGCTGTGAAGGGCATTCTTGTAGTAAGTGGGAGTAAGGAAGGTGACACACTAAGGCCCCTCCAACTCCAAGTACTAGGACTCATCCACACTTTCTCAACCAGTTTTGGGCTGGTGGGGAGGGGGTCAGCCCTCTAGTCAAAATCAGCCTGTGTTTTCATTAGAAAATGCAGTTTTCCTTGTGCTCTTTTGTGTTGGGAAAGCAATATCAGGCTTTGGACGACGTTTAGCCTGTGCCCCCCTTTTCCTGCCAAATGTTGGTTTTTGCTTCTTCATCACTGTTGCGTTCTATATTTTTAATGGGGTGGTCGGGTAGCTTGAATTTGCTAATTTAGGCTTTCACAACTTCCTGGAGACTAAATAAATTCCTGCCTTGCAAGTTGCAGGGCTCAAGTGCAAGGTCATTCAGATGACTTGAGATACAGTGGAAAATGGCATCATTCTTGTTTTCGATAAACATCTCGGGTTAGTATTCATTTGAGATATTAACAGTGCTCAGAGTAAACACCAGGGTTTTATCCCCTCATCTAAATGGGCATTAGCTCCAGATATGTCCCTTCTGTTTTGTCATGATTCATAAATCACCCGCCTGTAAAAATCAAAGGCTGAGAATATTTGGTTACCTGTGGCAATGATGGACTTTCTATCAATGACATTTGCCTTCCTGCCCTGGGTGCTTCTCAAGTACTGGAGCCTTTCTCCCTTCACCTTTGACCTGGACTTCCTGCCCCAGCATAAACATCTCTCCTTTATTCTGACAGATGCCTGGAGAAGAGCAGTGAAATGTTACCAGATTTGGGTTGGTTTGTTTATTTCGTTCCTCTGCAAAGTGGTCTGGCTCAATGTAATCAACGTTGTCCCTCTGCTTTGTTCAATGGGCTCCAAGTAATGATGTGAGGGTGCCAAACGTGACGTGTTTGGGCACAAGGTAGTTTAATTCTAGTCTTAGTTATGCCTCATGACTTGATGGCATTAGGGGTTTTGTCTCCAAGAAGCCAGCTCAGAGAGAAAACCAGCCGCTGCTCAGCACACTCTAAATGCAAATACATGCTTTTAAGGGCTGGAGCACTCCCTGAGCCATCGGATCCAAGTTAGAGCACTCAGAAGGGAGCTAAATCATTGTGACCTTTCTTTCCTTTATTTTTTGTTTCTTTTCTTAAATGACAGTTATGAGTCTGTCCCTCAATTCACACCATTTGACATAGGGCATTTAGAAGGTTGGATTGTTTAAGGAGACCATTTCAAAGGGTCTTGAAGTTGGGAGTTTGGACTTAAGCTCAGCCTGTAAATATCTTGTTAACATTCCGATTATGGAATCTGATGGGTGGGAGGTCTCTCTGCTGTTCCCTTGGTGACCCCTGGCATTAAGTGTCATTACTATGAACAATGGTCTTCCCTTGACCTCAGATGTCCCAGATAGTGTGGTAAAATATACGTAATACGAAATTTACCATTTTAACCATGTTTAAGTGTACGGTTCTATGACATTCTCATTGTTCTGCGACCATCACCATCATCCATCTCCAGAACTTTTTCATCTTCCCCAGCAGAAACTCTACCCATTAAACATTACCTCCTCATTCCCTCCTCCCTGCAGCCCCTGGCAACCACTCTTCTGCTTTCTGTTTCTATGAATTTGACTGCTCTAGGATGTCATATTCCTAGGGACCATGAATGCTTCTCTTTTGCCCCCAGGTGATCACCACTTATTTCCCTGGCGATGTCTGCTGCTGGTAGTGTGATGCAAATGTCCAGTTTCCTTCTATGCATTTCCATGCTTATATACCTCCATATATACATGTTTCTTAAAAAAAAATTGAAAAATGCACAGTGTTCTAACTGTTCTGCAATTTGTTCCTCTCATGTCACAACATGTCTTGGAATTCATTTAGGGTTTAATTCCTTCTTCTTTACTGGCATCATAGTAGTCCATAATATAGATATACCTTAATTTACTTCAATTGCTCCTGAATTGATGAATGTTTAAATTTCCAGTATTTCACTACGATCCATGATCGATAGTGCTACACAACTTTTAGCATGCTGCTTTTGTGCATATGGGCAAGTATCTTTTTAAAGCTTGATTCCTAGAAGTGGAATCGCTCAGTTAAAAGGCATGTGAACTTACAATTTTGATAGATGCTGCCAAATTGTTTTTCAAAAAGGCATCGCTAAGTTACACATTCCCTAAATGAATGATGATTTTGCATTTCCTGGCATCCATTCCAACATTTGATATTGTTAGTCTTTTAAACTTCTGCCAATCTGACAAGAAAACCCTTAAAATTTGCTATTCACATTTATTTACTATGGTGAGAGAAGAACCCAAAGAAGGAATAGAAAAGAGCTGAGGGTCAGAGGGGGAGAAGGGAAGGGAAGTGGAGGGGGATTGTTCTGGAGGTGGCGGGACTCCCTTAGGAATGTGCAGGGGCTGGATGAAAGCCATCGAGAGCAGATGTTCCCAAAGACATTTGGCTGGCTCACTTCTGCTGCATCTACCATGTGGCCTCTTGCTGCGTGGCCGGGGAGTGACCCAAGGCTGTCTACCCGCCATGAGTTGGCCACAGTTGCCTCTATTCACAACAGAGGCCAACACATGCGTGATCTCAGAAGCAACAAGACTTTGAGCTATCCCAGGGCTTCCCCTGAATGTGTTTCACCCTCCATGCTCTCTCTGCCTGGACTGCTCTTTCCCCAACTCATCCGCCCAATCTGCTCATCCTGAAGTCACTTTGAATGTCACTTCCTTAGAAATTTCAGACCCCCCGAAATCCTACCAGTCCAGTGCTTTTCCTTCAAAGCGCTCGTAATGATTGTAGTGAAATGTTTTTCCAGTGATTGTCACTGTTGATAACTGTCAGGAAAGTTTGTCTCTTCCTCTAAAGTATAAGCTCACTGAATGTAAGAACCAAGTACAACAGAGTCCCCATGACAGTCCTGTGGCTGGCACATAGTAGGCACTCATTAAATATTTGTTGGGTGAATCAAGGAAAGCCAGGCACTTGCAATATAGAGCATCAGTATTCTTGATTTGCAAAGTGACAAAACTGCAGTTGAGAGAGGTTCAAACACTTGCATGTGTTGAGTGCTTGCTGGGTGCCAGGCACGGTTCTCAGCACTGTATTCAGTGCTCAGAGCAGTGACCGGTGCTTATTTCAATCATCGCTCCTCAAAGCAACCCTACCAAGTAGTTAGTGTCTTTATCCCCATTTTACAGGTGGGAACAGACCACAGAGCCTTTCCTGGGACTAAATAGAGACAATTTACTTGCATCACAGTTTGGGTTGGTCCCTGACAACTCTGTAAGGAACAGAAGATCAGTCCTGCTTCTGCTCCCTCCCCTTGTAAGGGAGTTCCATACACTGGACTTGCTTGTCTTGGTCCTCTTCCTTTGAAGGCTGGTAGGTGACTGGCTAACTGCTCTTTTTTTTTTTTTTTTTAAAGATTTTATTTATTTATTCGACAGAGATAGAGACAGCCAGCAAGAGGGAACACAAGCAGGGGGAGTGGGAGAGGAAGAAGCAGGCTCATAGCGGAAGAGCCTGATGTGGGGCTCGATCCCATAACGCCGGGATCACGCCCTGAGTCGAAGGCAGACGCTTAACCGCTGTGCCACCCAGGCACCCCTGGCTAACTGCTCTTGAATAAACAAAATGAGCCAGGGCATTAATGATCTAATTATCCTGGGGCGCCTGGGTGGCACGGCGGTTAAGCGTCTGCCTTTGGCTCAGGGCGTGATCCCGGCGTTATGGGATCGAGCCCCACATCAGGCTCTTCCGCTATGAGCCTGCTTCTTCCTCTCCCACTCCCCCTGCTTGTGTTCCCTCTCTTGCTGGCTGTCTCTATCTCTGTCGAATAAATAAATAAAAAAAAAATGATCTAATTATCCTACTAGGGTCCTAAGCATTTATTTTAAATTATTGATTAAATAAAAATCATATTTATAACTATTCATATAAATATTCATATTTATAATTAATAAACAGTATTGTTAAAAAAACATTTTATTTATTTGACAGAGAGAGCACAAGCAGGGGGAGTGGCAGGCAGAGGGAGAAGGAGAAGCATGCTCCCCACTGAGCAGGGAGC
>NC_048219.1:181922318-181932480 GCF_002007445.2 Ailuropoda melanoleuca
ATCCCAGGACCCTGGGATCATGACCTGAGCCGAAGGCAGATGCTTAACTGACTGAGCCACTCAGGTGTCCTAATAAACAGTATTATGTTAGTTTTAGGTGTGCAATATAATGATTCAACAATTCTGTACGTTGCTCAGTGCTCATCAATCAGGATAAGCATACTCTCCATGCCCGTCATCTATTTCACCCGTTCCCCCACCCACCTTCCCTCTGGCAACCAACAGTTTATTCTCTGTATTACAAGTCTTTTTGTTTATCTCTTTTATTGTTTGTTTTGTTTCTTAAATTCCACGTAAGAGTGAAATCATATGGTATTTGTTTTTCTTTTGTGTGGCTTATTTCACTTAGCATTATACCCTCTAGGTCCATCCATGTTATTGCAAATGGCAAGATTTCAGTCTTTTTATTCTGTTGTATCTATCTTTCTATCTGTCTGTCCGTTTATCTATCCATCCATCCATCCATCCATCCATCCATCCACACACCACATCTTCTGTATCTGTTCATCTATATTGGGACACTTGGGTTGTTTCTATATCTCCACTATTGTAAACAATAAACAATGTAAACAATGTTGCAATATATGCAATAGAAGTGCATATATCTTTTCAAATTAGTGTTTTCATTTTCTTGGGTAAATACACAGTAGTGGAATTACTGGATCATCTGGTAATTCTATTTTTAATTTTGGGGGAACCTCCATACTGTTTTCTCCAGTGGCTGCCCCTGTTTGCATTCCCACTGACAGTACAGAAGGGATCCCTTTTCTCTCCGTCCTCACCAACATTTGTTACTTCTTATGTTTTTGAGTTTAGCCATTCTGACAGGTGTAAAGTGATACCTCATTGTGGTTTTAATTTGCATTTCTCTGATGATTAGTGATGTTGAGCATTTAAAAAGAGGATTCCTGGGGGAAACAGCTTAATCAAAAGGAATAACACTCCTAGGATGGAAATTCCAGGGTCTTTTGCAGACTGGGGAAAGATTACAGTGTTTCCTCGCCCTTTCTGACGTCACATCAGAGAGGGCAGGGTCCCCAGCTCTCCNTGGTCCCCAACTCTCCTCCTGGAAGAGTCTGGTCTTGCTCGAGGCTGTTTGTATTGTTCCCTGTCTAAGCTAAGAATGCTCACATAGGAGAGATGGAGTTGTTTCAGAGAGATGGATAAAGGGCCTGAAGAATTTTGCTTTCTCTCTCCTGAGGTCTAGAAGGCATTTAAAAATCACATTCCCAGTCTCAAAATAGAGACAAAAATCTACTTTAATTCATTTAATTTCCTTTTTCATATCCCCGATTTTCCACAAAGGGAGTCAGCCAGAACCTATTCTTGACTGCTTTGCGTCAGCATGGGACAATGCAAAGAGCATGGGTTCTGAGATTCACCAGGCTGGAGTCTGAGCCCTGGCTTTGCTGCTTCCTGTGTTTTAAACTTTCTGATCTGCAGTGTTCCCTTCTGTAAAATGGGAATGGTGATTCCTACTGTGTATGGTGATTGGACGATTAGAATAATATGTGGAAAGCTCCTAACAGAAAGTCTGGCAGATCTCAGACAAACATCAAATAGCAGCTACAAGTTTTGGACTTAAAGGGATTTACAAAGTCAAGTTTTCAGGCCAGTGAAATCTCCTAAATTCTGCCCTTATTAACTTTATTAGGTTTTGCAAGACTTTTAGAAGCATTGGTGTGTATATGATACACATGCTTTATTTCTACCTCCTCTTAATTCAGTTTATATTATGACATTATTAAAAAATGTGGGGTTCATCTGATAGTCACATTAGTCCTGGAGAATGATTTTTAAAATTAGTATGCATCTTTCAGTTATTTATATATCGTAAAATCCCTACCTGTATTTTCTCTCTTCAGCTACCCATAAAGCCATTAAGAGTTTATTGAGAGTCATTTTCCTGGGACTGTAATCAGGCTCCATCTCTGAAAGCATGACAATTGCCTTTTCAACTTTTAATGATGTAGGATGATTTTTTATTTCTAACATTAAGATTTTCAAATGATACATGTGCAATGAATGTAAATAGCAATGATAAGTATCACATAGTTTGAAAAATTTCAGCGGCTGTTTATACCCAGGCCAAAGTAGATTGGAGATTGAATATAATAAGAATAGGAAATATGGTTCAATAAGAGAATTTAGCCTGCAAAGAGATTGGTTTGACACCTACCTATCTTATTGATTTTTGTGTTCTCAGGATCCAGCACACAGTAGGTGCTGAACAGGTATTTATTGCATGAATGCATGGATAAGAATTATTTCCATATCTCCATGCCATGTTCCTGTGGGACTACCATAGGTCTTCAGCCTTTTACTAAACTTTTCATTCATTCTGCATACTTTTATTGAGTGTTTACTATATGCCAAGCATTGAGTTTAGGGATACACTGGTGAGCAAAACCAGATACAATCCTTCCTTGCTCTCTTGGAGCTTATGTGCTTAGGAGGGTCAGGCATCTTGTGGATAAAAATAAAATCAAGACCAGCACAGTTCAGTAAGGGGGAAAATCAGAGTAGCTGGAGGGTAGAAGTAAGGGAGTAGTTAGTGGTCTGTAAAGGCTCTGGAGAGGTGAGCAGAGGACAGGCCAAGCAAAGCCATTGTGAAGGACTGAATTGTATCCCCCCAAATTCCTATTTGAAGCTCTAACCCCCAATGTGACTGTATTTGGAGATAGGTCCCTGAAGGAAATAAACTAAGGTTAAATGAAGTCATAAAGGCGGGGCCCTCATCCAATAGGACAGGTGTCCTGGAAGAGAGACAGCAGGGCTGTGTGTGCACGGAGGAGAGCTCATGTGAGGACACTTGGCGATGTCCGCTGTCTGCAAGCCAAGGTGAAATCAGCCTTGTGTCAGTACCTTATTCTTGACCGTGGCTGCAGACTGGGAGAAAATGAATTTCTCTTGTTTAAGTCACTCAGTCCATGAAACTTTGTTGTGGTCTCGCAAGCTAATACAGCCATATAGGCCACGCTGAGGAATCTGGTGGTTACTCCAAAAGCAATGGAAAGCAGTGGAAGATTTTGAAACAAGGGTTAGCATGATCAGCTTTGTGTTTTGGAATGATTACTCTGGCCACAGTGAAAGAACCAATTAGGGGGAAAAGTTTCAGGAGTCCCTATCTCAAGTCTAATTCTCTTTCCATTATGCTGCTGAGAGTCTCAAACACACAGTTCCATCCACGGTGGGTTCTGGGAAGGATGATGGTACAGCCCCACGGTTTGGACACTAATGACAACTGTTACAGTTTATGGAACTCTCTTCTTTGACTCGCTGAAACCGCTGAGCAGAAAGATTCCTGCAGCAAAACAGGGGACAGTGGTGGAGCCCTGGCTCCTTGCTCTTTGCCTCTCAGGTTATTTTTGGTTGAATTTGCAGGTCAATCAGAGACGGGGAGGGAGGTAAGTGGACTTCAAAGCAAAATACTGCAAGATACCTTTCTTGTCCAGACCTCCTACCCTCTTCCAAGGGTTTGCTTCAGCCCTGAACCAATATTTCTGGGGCCCTAAGAGCAACTTTGATGAAAAAAGTCCCCAGAAAAGCTTGGGAAACTGCTGTAATTCCTAGTCAAAAGAAGCAGAAAATTAATGAGCTTGTGTAGGTGGTAGTTTTAAGCAGCTCCTTTTTTATTTTCCCCCGCTTGTGGTTCTGCATGTTGACAATTTGGGCTGGGCTCAGTGGGTGGTTCTGCTGACCTAGACATGGGGATTGGCCAGCCGGTCTGGGGCTCAGGTCGTGTGTCTGCAGTGAGCAGCTGTGTCGGCTTAGGGGCTGGCTGACCATCAACTGGTTGCCTGGTTCTACTTCATGTCTGTCATCTTTCAACGTGGTAGCCGGGACAAGAGGGGGTGCCTGGTGAGCGTGCACTTTCAAGCTTCTGCTTATGGCATATTGGTTAAGGTCCCATTAGCCAAAGCAAACCCTGGGGCTGGCCCGAATCCAGGGGTTGAGAAATAGAGTCCACCTCTTGATGGAAGTTTTCTGCAAGGACACTGTATAAGGTTGTGGGGACAGGGGAGGGAAGAATTTGTGGCCTGTTTTACAATCAGCCTCCTCCTCCAATTTCAGTCATTTGGTGTACAGGGCTTACAACTTTTACCATATTCATGTACTATCCTTGTTAGTTTTCTTTAAATCAACTTCAGCTTAAAAAGTACCTATCTTAGGGGCGCCTGGGTGCCTCAGTCAATTAAGTGTCGGACTCTCGGTTTCGGCTCCATTTGTGATCTTGCCGCCCTGAGATCAAGTCCAGCTTCAGCCTCCGCGCTCAGCGTGGCGTCTGCTTGAGATTCTCTCTCCCTCTGCTCTCCCGCTCATGCTCTCTCTCCCTCTAAAATAAATAAATAAATCTAAAAAAAACCAAAGTACCTCTTTTAGCCTCCGCCTAAGCGATCTTGTCTTTGAAATCACGGACTCACTGTGTTAGTTACCGCGTCTCTCCAAAATCCTCTGATAAAGACCTAACTCCCTGTAACTGTGGATGTGATCTTGTTTGGAAATAGGGTCATTGCAGATGTAATTAGTTAAGAGGAAGTCATACTGGAGTAAGATGGGCCTCTAATCCATTATGATTGGTGTCCTTGTAAGAAGATNTCAGTGGGTGGTTCTGCTGACCTAGACATGGGGATTGGCCAGCCGGTCTGGGGCTCAGGTCGTGTGTCTGCAGTGAGCAGCTGTGTCGGCTTAGGGGCCGGCTGACCATCAACTGGTTGCCTGGTTCTACTTCATGTCTGTCATCTTTCAACGTGGTAGCCGGGACAAGAGGGGGTGCCTGGTGAGCGTGCACTTTCAAGCTTCTGCTTATGGCATATTGGTTAAGGTCCCATTAGCCAAAGCAAACCCTGGGGCTGGCCCGAATCCAGGGGTTGAGAAATAGAGTCCACCTCTTGATGGAAGTTTTCTGCAAGGACACTGTATAAGGTTGTGGGGACAGGGGAGGGAAGAATTTGTGGCCTGTTTTACAATCAGCCTCCTCCTCCAATTTCAGTCATTTGGTGTACAGGGCTTACAACTTTTACCATATTCATGTACTATCCTTGTTAGTTTTCTTTAAATCAACTTCAGCTTAAAAAGTACCTATCTTAGGGGCGCCTGGGTGCCTCAGTCAATTAAGTGTCGGACTCTCGGTTTCGGCTCCATTTGTGATCTTGCCGCCCTGAGATCAAGTCCAGCTTCAGCCTCCGCGCTCAGCGTGGCGTCTGCTTGAGATTCTCTCTCCCTCTGCTCTCCCGCTCATGCTCTCTCTCCCTCTTAAATAAATAAATAAATCTAAAAAAAACCAAAGTACCTCTTTTAGCCTCCGCCTAAGCGATCTTGTCTTTGAAATCACGGACTCACTGTGTTAGTTACCGCGTCTCTCCAAAATCCTCTGATAAAGACCTAACTCCCTGTAACTGTGGATGTGATCTTGTTTGGAAATAGGGTCATTGCAGATGTAATTAGTTAAGAGGAAGTCATACTGGAGTAAGATGGGCCTCTAATCCATTATGATTGGTGTCCTTGTAAGAAAATGGCCATGGGAAGCCTGAGGCACCAGAACACCATGTGATGACAAAGGCAGCTGTAAGCCAAGGAACGCCAAGGACTGTCAGCAAATACCAGAAGTTAAGGAGAAACAAAAGCTTCCCTACAGGTTTCAGAGGGAGCATGGCCCTGCTGACACAATTTTGAATTTCTAGCATCGACGACTGTGAGATAATAAACCTTCATTGCTGTAAGCCAACCAGTGCGCAATATTTTGCTATGGTGGCCCTGGGAAATAGTTACATAAAAAAATAAAATATTAGCTTAAAGCATATGAAATTGTCACCATTGTATTTTTTAGGTAAAAAATGCTTGGTTTCAGATTCAAATAAATATCTGGCTATTGAAAAAGCTTGTGGGCTACATAAAATGATCCTGTATGCTGTCATTGGCCTATCATTAGGCTTTGGAAGACATTGATTTGAAGTGTTCTATGAAAAAATAAGGCATTTAAACCTCAGTGGGAAGGTCTGGCTCCAGATGATGTTTCTTCTCCACAGTATCATCTTTTTTGGCTTTACATATGTGAGGAAGCATTAGCGTGAAAAGCTATACAATTAATTTGCACGGCTTTCAGCCTAAAACCAGAAGAAACTAAAAATTTCTTAGTACTGAACCTGACTTTTCAAAAACAAAAAACAAAAACAAGAAAACATGAATTAGTCTTCAACCTTGAGCTATTAAAAAAATCAAGGAGTGGATTTTCTAGACTAGACAGAGTGCTCCATCTGGCTTCTAAATAAGATGTGTGGATTGACTTAAGTTTCCTTGCTCAAGACAGTCCCCACCAACTTGAAACTAGTTCATAGAATTTCATTTCAGTCACTTTTGCATGGAAATAATAACAAAAAAAGGGAATGAAATTTAAAATTTCTGAATCTTGCAAATACTAGCTAATTAAGAGACTTTATCTGTCATGATTATTTTGAGCACCTGATCATTTCCATCAATCACCCAAGCAACCCTGATAAGCCAATCCTTTTTTTAATCGATGTTGAGCCACTGAAAAGTTGCCATAGATACCAAATCCTACAGCCATCACAACAGAAAGTCAGGTTGGAATTGGAAGTGACAGGTGTATTCATCACATAGTTAACAAGCCTTTGAAGGGAAAGAGAGAGTTTGTCAGAGTCCTTAGGCTGGGTATAAAAGATTGCAAAGAACACTCAAACAATTCCCAAAGAGCACTTCAAAAGCAGGGGGAAAGATCCGTTTTTCATTAGAAATGCAGGAAGATGTTTGCTTGAAATTTAAGCTCTAAGTAACAAGTTCCTTGAAGTTTTGCTTGGCTGTCATTTGCCAGGGGTCACCAGTAAGTTATCTTTGCAGAATTTACGTTTTTCCCCCTCTTCTTTCTGCATCAGAGTAAGGATGGTTGAGAGTATGGGGCAGTGGTTACTGTAAAAAAAACCAAAACAGTCCTGATTGTGTTGTCTATACACATGGGCATTTGAATATCTGTGCATTTTTATAGATATGTGTGTATATATTTACCACTTATCAATATGGTCAGGAAAAAAAGTGTAGTGGCCAGAAATATTTTTGGAAGTCATTGTACATAAGCCAGTGTCTATTACTAGTAAAAATATTGGATGTTCAGGGGCGCCTGGGTGGCACAGCGGTTAAGCGTCTGCCTTTGGCTCAGGGCGTGATCCCGGCGTTCCGGGATCGAGCCCCACGTCAGGCTCCTCTGCTGAGAGCCTGGTTCTTCCTCTCCCACTCCCCCTGCTTGTGTTCCCTCTCTCACTGACTGTCTCTATCTCTGTCAAATAAATCAAAAAAATCTTTAAAAAAAAATATATTGGATGTTCAGAATTTTTGGGAGTTGGTGAGAAAACCAGAGGGTTTCAAGTGAGAGAAATGAATCTATCCCAGAAGTACAGCCCACACCTTCCAGTGGGGGGCTAAGGCTGAGGCAAACCTGGTTTTACCTCTTGATGAGCTGGTCTTCCTCCTGCATATCAGCAGCTGGACCGTGTGGAAACACAGTGAGGACCCTTGGTCCCTTAGAACGAGCACTGGAAAGGGAGTCAGAGCAACAGAGTCCTGAACCCGACTCTGCTACTCCCTCAGTGTGAGTGCAAGTTTCTCCAGGACTGGATGACCCAGGAGGGGCAGAGCATCTGCCTCGACTGCCAGAAGTTTCATCTGGTTCGAAGCTTCTTTGAGTCCTATTTGTGTCTACGCTACGCAGCCAGCTGAGGCTTGTGGGGACTCGTGTCTGACTTGTCCATCCCACTTCGCCTCATTGTTGGCTGCCGTCTGCTTCCTAATGTGTGCCACGGGGCCCTGCGGCAACACTTTGCTTTCGTGCTCCTAAAATGCTGGGTTTGGGGATCCTCTAAGCAAATGAATTGAAATAGTTTAATAAAGGAATGGAGTTTTCAGGAAGTTCTGAAGGCTCAGAGCCAAGGAGGGAACGTCAGCGTGTGTGTAACCGCACAGGGGGTGATTCTGCTCCTCCGTAAGGAGGGGGGTTTCCCTGGGCAGCAGACTCTTGACTTCAGCGCCCCGCTTGTCCAGCATTCCGTATCTCTCTTCTTTACCATCCCTGGACGGTGGCACTTTATCATAACAACCACATGTCAACAGACAAGAGCTGAATCCAAAGCAGGGACAATGTGATTTATTAAGCAGATATGTGATCTATTTTTGGTTATATTATCTATGAAATCTATTTATGAAAAATAATATTCCAGCATGGGTCTGGTATTAGGTACCCCTAAATTCCCCTCTTCTTTTTTCCCCCTATATCTCAGTTCATGGCTATGATGAAAATTGGTCCGTGGCACCTTCTTTCTTCTTTGCTTGGTTGTATGTATGTAGTTCCTTTTATTCTGACACCTCCATACCTTGCCTTCCTCAGCATCATCCATGATTTTACTACTGTGCAAAATGTATTAGTGCCTTTTATGCTGGGCAAAATATATTAATGCCTTGCTGTGCCTGAATTTCTAACCTACGTAAATGGAATTTTGTGACAGATCTCGTTCCGTTTCTTGTGTGTTTTTTTTTTTTTCTCACCAAGCACTACACTTTTCAGATATATCTTTATTGCTCTGTGTCCTCGTCTCTTTAATTGGAAATTCATTCATCAAAATAGTCATTGAGAACATACTGTGTGCTAGGAGCTGTTGTTAGAAGGTAGACAGTGATGAAGTCTGCAGAGGCTACATTCTATTGGGAGGCAGTGGAGGATAAACTAGTAAACACATAAATAAACAAGACAATTTTGGGGAGTGATCAGCACTGTTAGAAGAACGAAACAGGAAATGTGGTGGTACCTGGAGGTCTACTGTACATATGGGGTTGATCAAAGTCATTCTAAGGGGGTCGGATTTGAGCTGTGACCCGAGGGAAGAGCATTGCAGCAGAGGGGACAGCAGTGCGATGTTTGCAAAAGGCTTACCTGTTCCGAAGCAGGAACCCATCAGGTGGTTGGTGAACCCCTCAGGCAGGAGTAGCTAAAGACGTTCAGATGCACTTTTAGCTTCTTCAATCCTTTGTCTCTCTTCCTGTGCCTTGTTTTTTTCTCTGATCCAAGGCAGGGTTTTGAGTGGACAGAGGGTATCTGGTGTGGGCCAGAGTCACTGAGTTCCTAAGATACTCTGACAACAGTGAATTCTTCCTTCCTCCTTTCCCCGTCTTTCTCTCCCCTTCCTTCTTCCCCTTCTTCCTTTCTTCCATCCCTCCCTCCTCCTTTCTTCGCTCTCTCTCTTCCTTCTTCCCAGCAAGCATTTACTGAGAACCTAGAGTTTGCCTGGCACAGTGCTAAGCACCGGCGGGGGGTGGGGGGTGCATTGGTAAGCATTGTTTTTACCCTCATCGAGCCTGAATTCTAAGCATTTTCTCATTTTTGTTATATCATAGGATGTCCTCTTTCCTCCCCATTCTCTCCAGAATGTTTAATGGTAATGAAGGAAATAGCTATTCTCTTCTTCTTGTTTTCCAATAGGGAAACACATCTCCACCACCACCTTCTCCTTTTCTGGTCACTGCTGATGGTTTGCAATCTGTCAGAGGCTGTTCGGAAAGGTTTTCTTTAGTTTCTTTTTGCTAGAACAGTCAGAAATAAATAAATTAGTAAAACTGTATTTGCCAAAAAACAAAATTGAGAATCCAGCTGTGTGTCCCCACATAAGAATGTGCTTATCATGATTCCAGTGAAGTGTAAGCTGGAAGAATCTCTGTCTTGTTGGCATGGACGGTAGCCTGATTAATACAAGCAGTGCCTTCCCTAAGGACAGGCCGGCTTTCAATATTCACTTGTAAGAGGCTTGTTGAGAAGGCTGTGTACTTTCTCATGGACACTGGGTTTGGGCGGAGTGATGTCTCTAACCTTAACTGCAAAACTCTGGTTAACCCATAACTTACTTGGTAAGTTGTTCAAGTTGTCTAGTTGTATGATAAAATCCGACCAATGCTTAGCAGTGTCCACGGGCATTCTCCTTCCTCCGTTCCCTCAGCTGTTGCTCTGATTTGCAGCCTGTTTGCCCTCATCTAAATCACCCCAATAACTTCCTCACTGGTCTGTTTCCTCTGTCTCTTTCTGTCCCCCTCTGTCTTCCTTAGATTTTCATCATCCATGTTACAAGCATGAGATTTTGTTTATTTTATTTTATTTTATTTTATT
>NC_048219.1:181936138-181947961 GCF_002007445.2 Ailuropoda melanoleuca
TCTCTTCTTTGACTCGCTGAAACCGCTGAGCAGAAAGATTCCTGCAGCAAAACAGGGGACAGCGGTGGAGCCCTGGCTCCTTGCTCTTTGCCTCTCAGGTTATTTTTGGTTGAATTTGCAGGTCAATCAGAGACGGGGAGGGAGGTAAATGGACTTCAAAGCAAAATACTGCAAGATACCTTTCTTGTCCAGACCTCCTACCCTCTTCCAAGGGTTTGCTTCAGCCCTGAACCAATATTTCTGGGGCCCTAAGAGCAACTTTGATGAAAAAAGTCCCCAGAAAAGCTTGGGAAACTGCTGTAATTCCTAGTCAAAAGAAGCAGAAAATTAATGAGCTTGTGTAGGTGGTAGTTTTAAGCAGCTCCTTTTTTATTTTCCCCCGCTCGTGGTTCTGCATGTTGACAATTTGGGCTGGGCTCAGTGGGTGGTTCTGCTGACCTAGACATGGGGATTGGCCAGCCGGTCTGGGGCTCAGGTCGTGTGTCTGCAGTGAGCAGCTGTGTCGGCTTAGGGGCTGGCTGACCATCAACTGGTTGCCTGGTTCTACTTCATGTCTGTCATCTTTCAACATGGTAGCCGGGACAAGAGGGGGTGCCTGGTGAGCGTGCACTTTCAAGCTTCTGCTTATGGCATATTGGTTAAGGTCCCATTAGCCAAAGCAAACCCTGGGGCTGGCCCGAATCCAGGGGTTGAGAAATAGAGTCCACCTCTTGATGGAAGTTTTCTGCAAGGACACTGTATAAGGTTGTGGGGACAGGGGAGGGAAGAATTTGTGGCCTGTTTTACAATCAGCCTCCTCCTCCAATTTCAGTCATTTGGTGTACAGGGCTTACAACTTTTACCATATTCATGTACTATCCTTGTTAGTTTTCTTTAAATCAACTTCAGCTTAAAAAGTACCTATCTTAGGGGCGCCTGGGTGCCTCAGTCAATTAAGTGTCGGACTCTTGGTTTCGGCTCCATTTGTGATCTTGCCGCCCTGAGATCAAGTCCAGCTTCAGCCTCCGCGCTCAGCGTGGCGTCTGCTTGAGATTCTCTCTCCCTCTGCTCTCCCGCTCATGCTCTCTCTCCCTCTAAAATAAATAAATAAATCTAAAAAAAACCAAAGTACCTCTTTTAGCCTCCGCCTAAGCGATCTTGTCTTTGAAATCACGGACTCACTGTGTTAGTTACCGCGTCTCTCCAAAATCCTCTGATAAAGACCTAACTCCCTGTAACTGTGGATGTGATCTTGTTTGGAAATAGGGTCATTGCAGATGTAATTAGTTAAGAGGAAGTCATACTGGAGTAAGATGGGCCTCTAATCCATTATGATTGGTGTCCTTGTAAGAAGATGGCCATGGGAAGCCTGAGGCACCAGAACACCATGTGATGACAAAGGCAGCTGTAAGCCAAGGAACGCCAAGGACTGTCAGCAAATACCAGAAGTTAAGGAGAAACAAAAGCTTCCCTACAGGTTTCAGAGGGAGCATGGCCCTGCTGACACAATTTTGAATTTCTAGCATCGACGACTGTGAGATAATAAACCTTCATTGCTGTAAGCCAACCAGTGCGCAATATTTTGCTATGGTGGCCCTGGGAAATAGTTACATAAAAAAATAAAATATTAGCTTAAAGCATATGAAATTGTCACCATTGTATTTTTTAGGTAAAAAATGCTTGGTTTCAGATTCAAATAAATATCTGGCTATTGAAAAAGCTTGTGGGCTACATAAAATGATCCTGTATGCTGTCATTGGCCTATCATTAGGCTTTGGAAGACATTGATTTGAAGTGTTCTATGAAAAAATAAGGCATTTAAACCTCAGTGGGAAGGTCTGGCTCCAGATGATGTTTCTTCTCCACAGTATCATCTTTTTTGGCTTTACATACGTGAGGAAGCATTAGCGTGAAAAGCTATACAATTAATTTGCACGGCTTTCAGCCTAAAACCAGAAGAAACTAAAAATTTCTTAGTACTGAACCTGACTTTTCAAAAACAAAAAACAAAAACAAGAAAACATGAATTAGTCTTCAACCTTGAGCTATTAAAAAAATCAAGGAGTGGATTTTCTAGACTAGACAGAGTGCTCCATCTGGCTTCTAAATAAGATGTGTGGATTGACTTAAGTTTCCTTGCTCAAGACAGTCCCCACCAACTTGAAACTAGTTCATAGAATTTCATTTCAGTCACTTTTGCATGGAAATAATAACNAAAAACAAAAACAAGAAAACATGAATTAGTCTTCAACCTTGAGCTATTAAAAAAATCAAGGAGTGGATTTTCTAGACTAGACAGAGTGCTCCATCTGGCTTCTAAATAAGATGTGTGGATTGACTCAAGTTTCCTTGCTCAAGACAGTCCCCATCAACTTGAAACTAGTTCATAGAATTTCATTTCAGTCACTTTTGCATGGAAATAATAACAAAAAAAAGGGAATGAAATTTAAAATTTCTGAATCTTGCAAATACTAGCTAATTAAGAGACTTTATCTGTCATGATTATTTTGAGCACCTGATCATTTCCATCAATCACCCAAGCAACCCTGATAAGCCAATCCTTTTTTTAATCGATGTTGAGCCACTGAAAAGTTGCCATAGATACCAAATCCTACAGCCATCACAACAGAAAGTCAGGTTGGAATTGGAAGTGACAGGTGTATTCATCACATAGTTAACAAGCCTTTGAAGGGAAAGAGAGAGTTTGTCAGAGTCCTTAGGCTGGGTATAAAAGATTGCAAAGAACACTCAAACAATTCCCAAAGAGCACTTCAAAAGCAGGGGGAAAGATCCGTTTTTCATTAGAAATGCAGGAAGATGTTTGCTTGAAATTTAAGCTCTAAGTAACAAGTTCCTTGAAGTTTTGCTTGGCTGTCATTTGCCAGGGGTCACCAGTAAGTTATCTTTGCAGAATTTACGTTTTTCCCCCTCTTCTTTCTGCATCAGAGTAAGGATGGTTGAGAGTATGGGGCAGTGGTTACTGTAAAAAAAACCAAAACAGTCCTGATTGTGTTGTCTATACACATGGGCATTTGAATATCTGTGCATTTTTATAGATATGTGTATATATATTTACCACTTAACAATATGGTCAGGAAAAAAAGTGTAGTGGCCAGAAATATTTTTGGAAGTCATTGTACATAAGCCAGTGTCTATTACTAGTAAAAATATNTGCATCAGAGTAAGGATGGTTGAGAGTATGGGGCAGTGGTTACTGTAAAAAAAACCAAAACAGTCCTGATTGCGTTGTCTATACACATGGGCATTTGAATATCTGTGCATTTTTATAGATATGTGTGTATATATTTACCACTTATCAATATGGTCAGGAAAAAAAGTGTAGTGGCCAGAAATATTTTTTGGAAGTCATTGTACATAAGCCAGTGTCTATTACTAGTAAAAATATTGGATGTTCAGGGGCGCCTGGGTGGCACAGCGGTTAAGCGTCTGCCTTTGGCTCAGGGCGTGATCCCGGCGTTCCGGGATCGAGCCCCACGTCAGGCTCCTCTGCTGAGAGCCTGGTTCTTCCTCTCCCACTCCCCCTGCTTGTGTTCCCTCTCTCACTGACTGTCTCTATCTCTGTCAAATAAATCAAAAAAATCTTTAAAAAAAAATATATTGGATGTTCAGAATTTTTGGGAGTTGGTGAGAAAACCAGAGGGTTTCAAGTGAGAGAAATGAATCTATCCCAGAAGTACAGCCCACACCTTCCAGTGGGGGGCTAAGGCTGAGGCAAACCTGGTTTTACCTCTTGATGAGCTGGTCTTCCTCCTGCATATCAGCAGCTGGACCGTGTGGAAACACAGTGAGGACCCTTGGTCCCTTAGAACGAGCACTGGAAAGGGAGTCAGAGCAACAGAGTCCTGAACCCGACTCTGCTACTCCCTCAGTGTGAGTGCAAGTTTCTCCAGGACTGGATGACCCAGGAGGGGCAGAGCATCTGCCTCGACTGCCAGAAGTTTCATCTGGTTCGAAGCTTCTTTGAGTCCTATTTGTGTCTACACTACGCAGCCAGCTGAGGCTTGCGGGGACTCGTGTCTGACTTGTCCATCCCACTTCGCCTCATTGTTGGCTGCCGTCTGCTTCCTAATGTGTGCCACGGGGCCCTGCGGCAACACTTTGCTTTCGTGCTCCTAAAATGCTGGGTTTGGGGATCCTCTAAGCAAATGAATTGAAATAGTTTAATAAAGGAATGGAGTTTTCAGGAAGTTCTGAAGGCTCAGAGCCAAGGAGGGAACGTCAGCGTGTGTGTAACCGCACAGGGGGTGATTCTGCTCCTCCGTAAGGAGGGGGGTTTCCCTGGGCAGCAGACTCTTGACTTCAGCGCCCCGCTTGTCCAGCATTCCGTATCTCTCTTCTTTACCATCCCTGGACGGTGGCACTTTATCATAACAACCACATGTCAACAGACAAGAGCTGAATCCAAAGCAGGGACAATGTGATTTATTAAGCAGATATGTGATCTATTTTTGGTTATATTATCTATGAAATCTATTTATGAAAAATAATATTCCAGCATGGGTCTGGTATTAGGTACCCCTAAATTCCCCTCTTCTTTTTTCCCCCTATATCTCAGTTCATGGCTATGATGAAAATTGGTCCGTGGTACCTTCTTTCTTCTTTGCTTGGTTGTATGTATGTAGTTCCTTTTATTCTGACACCTCCGTACCTTGCCTTCCTCAGCATCATCCATGATTTTACTACTGTGCAAAATGTATTAGTGCCTTTTATGCTGGGCAAAATATATTAATGCCTTGCTGTGCCTGAATTTCTAACCTACGTAAATGGAATTTTGTGACAGATCTCGTTCCGTTTCTTGTGTGTTTTTTTTTTTTCTCACCAAGCACTACACTTTTCACATCTATCTTTATTGCTCTGTGTCCTCGTCTCTTTAATTGGAAATTCATTCATCAAAATAGTCATTGAGAACATACTGTGTGCTAGGAGCTGTTGTCGGCTAGAAGGTAGACAGTGATGAAGTCTGCAGAGGCTACATTCTATTGGGAGGCAGTGGAGGATAAACTAGTAAACACATAAATAAACAAGACAATTTTGGGGAGTGATCAGCACTGTTAGAAGAACGAAACAGGAAATGTGGTGGTACCTGGAGGTCTACTGTACATATGGGGTTGATCAAAGTCATTCTAAGGGGGTCGGATTTGAGCTGTGACCCGAGGGAAGAGCATTGCAGCAGAGGGGACAGCAGTGCGATGTTTGCAAAAGGCTTACCTGTTCCGAAGCAGGAACCCATCAGGTGGTTGGTGAACCCCTCAGGCAGGAGTAGCTAAAGACGTTCAGATGCACTTTTAGCTTCTTCAATCCTTTGTCTCTCTTCCTGTGCCTTGTTTTTTTCTCTGATCCAAGGCAGGGTTTTGAGTGGACAGAGGGTATCTGGTGTGGGCCAGAGTCACTGAGTTCCTAAGATACTCTGACAACAGTGAATTCTTCCTTCCTCCTTTCCCCGTCTTTCTCTCCCCTTCCTTCTTCCCCTTCTTCCTTTCTTCCATCCCTCCCTCCTCCTTTCTTCGCTCTCTCTCTTCCTTCTTCCCAGCAAGCATTTACTGAGAACCTAGAGTTTGCCTGGCACAGTGCTAAGCACCGGCGGGGGGTGGGGGGTGCATTGGTAAGCATTGTTTTTACCCTCATCGAGCCTGAATTCTAAGCATTTTCTCATTTTTGTTATATCATAGGATGTCCTCTTTCCTCCCCATTCTCTCCAGAATGTTTAATGGTAATGAAGGAAATAGCTATTCTCTTCTTCTTGTTTTCCAATAGGGAAACACATCTCCACCACCACCTTCTCCTTTTCTGGTCACTGCTGATGGTTTGCAATCTGTCAGAGGCTGTTCGGAAAGGTTTTCTTTAGTTTCTTTTTGCTAGAACAGTCAGAAATAAATAAATTAGTAAAACTGTATTTGCCAAAAAACAAAATTGAGAATCCAGCTGTGTGTCCCCACATAAGAATGTGCTTATCATGATTCCAGTGAAGTGTAAGCTGGAAGAATCTCTGTCTTGTTGGCATGGACGGTAGCCTGATTAATACAAGCAGTGCCTTCCCTAAGGACAGGCCGGCTTTCAATATTCACTTGTAAGAGGCTTGTTGAGAAGGCTGTGTACTTTCTCATGGACACTGGGTTTGGGCGGAGTGATGTCTCTAACCTTAACTGCAAAACTCTGGTTAACCCATAACTTACTTGGTAAGTTGTTCAAGTTGTCTAGTTGTATGATAAAATCCGACCAATGCTTAGCAGTGTCCACGGGCATTCTCCTTCCTCCGTTCCCTCAGCTGTTGCTCTGATTTGCAGCCTGTTTGCCCTCATCTAAATCACCCCAATAACTTCCTCACTGGTCTGTTTCCTCTGTCTCTTTCTGTCCCCCTCTGTCTTCCTTAGATTTTCATCATCCATGTTACAAGCATGAGATTTTGTTTATTTTATTTTATTTTATTTTATTAATTTATCAGAGAGAGAACACAAGCAGGGTGAGGGGTAGAGGCAGAGGGAGAAACAGGCTCCCCACCGAGCAAGGAGCCTGATGCGGGACTAGATCTCAGGACCCTGAGATCATGAACTGAGCTGAAGGCAGATGCCTAACCGACTGAGCCAACCAGGCATCCCCAAGCATAAGATTTCTAAAATTTAAGTCTGATTGCAATTCCCCTCTTCTAACTCAGCAGTGCTTTCTCTGCTTGTGAATAAAGCCCAGACTTCTCACCAGGAGCTCAAGACTCTTAGGGCCTCTGTCTTACTTACCTTTGAGCTTATCTCTCCATGCTTCCCCTTCTGCAGCTCCCCAAATACACCTTGCTTCATTGGGCCTTTGTCTCTTCGCTCATGTTGTTCCTCTGCTTGGAATGCCCTTCCTCTCTTTGTACTTGGAAAATTCTTTCTCCTTTGTCAGGGTTTAGATCAAGCGTTCTCTCTTCTCTAATCACTCTCTAGAGTCATCTGTCCCTCTTTGATAAGGTAATATAATATTGTTTCATAATTATTTATTTACACATTTCTTTCACTGGACACTGACCTCCTAACTCTAGGACTTGTCACAGCAAAGGTAGTCAATAAGTATTTACAGAGAGGAATGTGTTCATAGCCATGAGGCTGGGATAGGAAGTAAGGGCTAGGAATGGGGTCCCCGTATTCATTTCAGGAGTGGAGACCCAAGGATGGCTCTAGGATGAGGACCTGGTGATGACTTAGGGTGGGCTGGGCTCTGAGTGGTCAGTCATATGTGTGTGTAGTTCTTACAGGCTGAACCGTAGGATTTTTGTAGGGGAATTAAGTGAAATGAGCTTGGAAAGTCAAATTAGGTTCTTGAATGCCAGACTAAGGCATTTTTCTACTTTGTTTGCAATAGAGAATGCCAAGTGTTATATGAGCATGGAAATGACATAATCCAAAAGGCACTTGGGAATGACACAACCCAAAAGGTGCTCTGGAACACTAATTGGCCCATTGTGGCTGGGCTGATGTGGGAGAGAGTGCAGCCGGAGAGACCAGTGTGAGAATGCTTGGAGCGGACTGGGTATGAGCTGATAGCAATCTAAGGTGTGGAAGTGTCAGTTGGGATGGAAGACAAGTCCCTGCGAAGTTTGTCCTGATTATCGGGCTATATTTCACATTAACTCTGTAAAACATTTGACGTATCTTGAAATAGTTTGTCAGTGGCCTTTGTGCTTGGATTGCTTTAGAGCTCCACCAGGGTTAGTCTGGGACTGCTGGCTCTCCAAAGCCAAGAAGAATCTGGAGTGAGGAAGAGTCAAAGTGCACCAGAGAATATCATAACTCCCCTGACGATGGGTGAACTTTCTTCCTTGTCTGAAATGGAGATCTGTTTTTTCTGTTGCAGCTAACGAGAATTCCATGATCAGCAGACTTCTTCACTCAAATTCATATCTCATTGGGCTTGAAGACAACAGCTACAATTAAGCTTGAGTTGTAGGTTTCATTTGCTCAGATGTGGATGGTGTAAGTTAGTGCCATCCCTGCGTAAGACCCCGATGTCATCCTCCCCTTGATTGGGTGGTGCTTGGGGCTCTACCTCTCAACCCTGTTGACTCTAGAACCTCGGTGACATGTTGACATCAAATCCAGAACCAAAGGCTGAGTAGAGGCAACCTGATGTCAGGGACTTTGAGAGGTTTTCTTTACCTGCTGAATACATTCCAGACTTGATTGCTGATGGATAAATTGCCATTAGCAATCAACACAAGAGGCAAAAATATTTTGGGAGAAGTAAAATATTGACTTACATTTTCGCTGAGATGTGAAGGACGGTACTGGGCTGCTCTCATGCCCTGGCTCTCATCCTCTCTGCCCATCTTGTACTACAGTGAATGGCACCTGCTTCCTGCAGGTGTGCCTTGATATAGTGCCTTGCCTAGCAATCCTGTGTGTTCCTCACCTGTTTCTCTGGAGCTTTTCTGATCTGGAGATGTGGGGAAATGCAGGAGCACACCTGGTACCCAGTGCAGCTTGCCTGGAATTGTAAGCAAGTTAGTGTCTGCTATGGTCTGAATGTTTGTGTACCGCCCCCCCCCATTTATATGTTGAGAAACTAATCCCCAAAGTGGTGGTATTAGGAGGTGGGACCTTGGGGAGGTGATTAGGTCATGAGGGTAGAGCCCTCATGCATGGAGTTAGAGAGATCCCGCATGCCTTCCACCATGTAAAGACACAATGAAAAGAGAGCTGTCTGTGACCCAGGAAGTGGGCTTTCAGCAGACTAAACCTGCCAGCACTTTGATTTTGGACTTCCCAGCCTCCAGAACTGTGGGAAATAAATTCCTGTTGATCATAAGCTACACAATTTATGGTATTCTGTTCTAGTAGTCCAAATGGACTAACTCATTGTCGAATGAGGAGATCCTTGCCGATGGGGGACAGGAGCTGGTGGAAAAGTACTGTCCTCTTCTGTCCCTCAGGGGGACAACTATGAGGCATGTTCTATGGAGAGTGAGCTCCAGTTTCCACACTGGTGCCCAACCCAAGGATGTGCCTTTGTAGTGCCTGCTCTCCCTCCCTTCCTTTCTCCCTTCCTTCCCGGTTGCACTCTTCAGTCCCTTTCTCCTGGGATCACTTCTAAAAATAAACAACCAGTATGGGAGCTTATGTCTCAGATTCTTTGTGGGGGCAAGAACCAGGTTAGCACCAGCTCTGGGGTTTATCTTTCCTGTGAGGGGTTGCTAGAGATAAGTGGGTGGCCTGATGGCATCAGGACTGGGTGCGTCTCCACCTACATGCCATGTCATGGGCTCAGCCATGTTTGTGAGTGTGTCTTCATGATGTGTGCAGAGGAATTGAGCAAGAAAATGTGCTTGCCATGTGTTTGTAGACAAAGCAATTCAATCAAGTCAAAACATCACTCCCACTGCATCCCTTATTGGACAACAATCATCATGTCAGCATGCTTGACTAGTGACCAGAGTCAGTGATGAGGGTGGGATACGGGAAAGGTTGTTGGGCTCTTGGTCTTCAGTTCAAATGGGTTATTTATAAGTCTGATGGATGGTTTTGATGTTTGTTCTCACTGTGCAATTATTATATTACATTGTATTAAATTTCTCTTCAGTAATGAATTCATCTGAATTTAAAAAATTGGGTTTTCAGCTACATATTTTATTTTCATAATTATCCTTCTCCTGTCCCTTCTTCCCTTGTTACTTCCTTTTCTTCTCCTCCTCTTTTTCCTCCTTCTCTGGTTAGGGACTTCTTCTGGCTAGGTACCCAGTTACTTGGGTACATCTGACTGTCTGAGAGAGTCAGTGCCTGACCTCATATCACGGAGTTGTGATATCTGGTATGTCCCTCACCACCTTCTACCACATTACCAGCACATGCCCTTTATGCCTTGTCACTCCCTCCTGGCTTTTTCCTGAGTGTCCTCTACCCCTCATCCTCTGCCCCAACCACCTTCAATCTCTAGTGATAGAGATAAGACAGATATAAAAATCTTCATGCTTTCTACTACCATCCAAAATATGTTTGCCTCTCACTTTCTCCTCCTGGGTTCCTGGCTGCCAGCTGAGTTAGAGAGTTCCATCTCTGCCGAAGAGGAAATTTCCCCAACAGTTCCAAGCAGAAAGTACAAAAGGAACGTGAATCCATATATGCTAGAGTGAAGATACAATCTTCGTGGACAAGTCTCAGGAAAAGTCCAACTCCCATTTACACCAGACTGGCACTTTTAACAGTTACTCCCAGCACCCCCTTGCCGCCCAGCCCCTCTGGAGGGTCAGCACCCAGCATGGAAGAATGGTTACCCTCACTAGCTCCAGTTCTGGACTCCCATCATCTGTTCCAAATTCCAGGTCCATCCAGCCTGCCGACTTGTGCCTGGAATCCCCTTCCCAGTCCAGCTTCTTTGGATAGTGACTTATTCAGGGAGTATGATATTCTCCTGGCAGAGATTTTGCCTCTTGGGGGGACACTTCTCTGCTGGCGGCTGCTGCCCTTCCCTGGGTCTGATTGCCAAGTGGATGAAGAAGCACATGGAGAGGGGACAGAGGGAAAAAGAGTTGAACTATCCGTTTTGCAGCTTTCACTTTGTGTCCAGGGCTGCCCTTGAGGTACTCTTGAAGCCAAAAGCTTTCTGTAGGTGCCACTGAATTTGCTTTGACCTGGGTGGATATGGGACTTGGCTTAGATGGGGCACATGTTCAGTCTACTGGAGGAGAAAGAATCACACAGATGGAGTGAGCTGGACTTCAGGTAATCAGAAAGAAGCCACAGGTCGTTCTGGACTGTTCTTAGTTATTAGCACAAAGGTTAACATAGGCCATGGAAGAAGATAGGGCTAGTTGTCATTCATGGTCAGGCAGGTAAAGATTTCACAGTGAAGAGGTCCCAGGCCTCCAGCCAACCAGCAGCTCGTCATCCACTGCTCAAGGGCCATGCCTCTGTCACTACTGTTTCTTCTCATGCCATCGCCTGGCTCCCAGGCCTTTACTTTTGAATGTAAGCTCTCTAGAATTCATTGGGCCCAGTAGCTCAGGTTGAAGACCTTCAACTGATACTAGGCCTGGCAAGGGCAGGTGGAGATATAAATCCCCTTAGTCCTATTCTTTTATTAATTCCTTAAGGATTATCTGATGTGTTTATGGATGGTTATTGCTTCCCTTCTTTCTAATTATGCCCCTAGTTGGGACGCAAGTTGGCCTAGTTCCTTTCCCAGATGTTTAACTTGGTTTTTAGAGGCCAACCAGGCCCATGGGGTTAACTCTTTTGACTCTACAGACTGCGGAGTTCTTATTTAACATTTAGAGCATTACACAATGTTGTTTTCTGTAGGTGAACTTCTTTCCTTTAGCTCACCCAAAATGGAAAAGGCAGCCAATGGAGCCCAACCCAAAGACTCTGTGCTGGTCCCTAGACACATCCGAGTCTTGAGTCTGAATGTTGTCCCTAGCAGCAGCAGGCCTGCCTTGGCACTGTTGAGTGGTTTGGGAGAAGATCAAAGGTCGAGAAGAAGATGACTGTGTGGGAAGTGCCTCCATCGTTGTGAACCAAACAGGCAGATTAGAACAGTAATTGGTGAAGTGTGGGCCCCAAATCATTACTATTAGCATCACCTGGGAACACATTAGAAATGCAGTTTGGTGCCTCACCCCATAGCTACTTAGTTAGAAACTTTGGGGGTGAGATCTCACAGTGGCAGTCCCCTGAGTCCTCAGGGTGGTTCTGATGCAAGTTTGAGAACCTCTGCATTAGAGGGTCTGGAGCAGGGCTTCTCAGAGTTGGCTGCTCCAGTGAGTTACCTGGATGGGGGCTGGCTTTTGGGAAGCCCAATGCCCAGATGGCACCCCCAGGAGTTAGATCAAAATCTCGGAGGATGGGATCCAGGCAT